>NC_139066.1:4640153-4756597 GCF_965140915.1 Aythya marila
AGTTTCTCCGTCCCCCTCCCCGCGGTGTCCCTGTCCCCATGCCATGTCCCAGCCCCCCCGCGGTGTCCCCGTCCCCTTGGTGTCCCCGTGGTGTCCCCGTGGTGTCCCCGTCCCCTTGGTGTCCCCGTGGTGTCCCCGTGGTGTCCCCGTCCCCTTGGTGTCCCTGTGGTGTCCCCGCGGTGTCCCCACGGTGTCCCTGTGGTGTCCCCGTCCCCGTGGTGTCCCCCCCCCTGTGGTGTCCCTGGGGTGTCCCCGTCCCCACGGTGTCCCCGTCCCCATGGTGTCCCCGTGGTGTCCCCCCCCCGTGGTGTCCCCGGGATGTCCCCGTCCCCGCGGTGTCCCCATCCCCATGGTGTCCCTGTGGTGTCCCCTTGGTGTCCCCGTCCCCGTGGTGTCCCCGTGGTGTCCCCGTCCCCGCGGTGTCCCCGCGGTGTCCCCGTGGTGTCCCCGTTACCTTTCCTCTTGTGTGCCTTGGTGGCAGGGAAGATGCTGCGCTCGGCTCGGACCTGGCTCCCCAGGGCTTCTTGGGGGGGGGCCGGAGGGGGGAGGGGCAATGAGGTGGGGGCAGAGGGGGCGCGGGGACCCCCCCACAGCCGGCACAACGCGGGGGGACCCCACTGGGGTCAGCGCAGCCCCAAGGGCTGGCAGGGGCCGGAGGTGCTCCCCGGTGGGGACACCACGGCCTCGGCCCCCCCCCTGTGACCCCCCCGCAGCCAGCAGCACCCAGCCATGTGTCCCCCCCCCATCCCCATGTCCCCCCCCGTCCCCGTGTCCCCAAATTTCCATGTGCCCCCCGTCCCTTTGTCCCCTCTCCATCCCCATGTGCCCCCCCTGTCCTCGTGTCCCCATATCCCTGTGTCCCCCCCCATCCCCGTGTGCCCCCCCTGTCCCCCCCATCCCCACATGTCCCCCCCAATCCCCATGTCCACCCCGACCCTGTCACCTCTCCATCCCCATGTCCCCACATCCCTGTGACCCCCCCCATCCTCGTGTCCCCCCCAAACCCCACATGTCCCCCCCCGTCCCCATGTCCCCCCCAGTCCCCATGTCCCCCCCCGTCCCCATATCCCCACATCCTCATGTCCCCCCCCCAGTCCCTGTGTCCCCTCTCCATTCCCATGTCCCCCCCTGTCCCCATGTCCCCCCCCAACCCTGTGTCCCCCCCATCCCTGTCCCCTCTCCATCCCCATGTCCCCCCCATGCCCCCCCATCCCTGTCCCCTCTCCATCCCCTATCCCCCCCCATCCCCATGTCCCCCCGTCCCCCCCCATCCCCATACCCCCCCCACACCCCCCCCTTGTCCCCATGTCCCCCCCCGGCACCCACCAGGCTCGATGGCGCTGTCGGTGTCGCAGGCTCTGCCCAGCTCGTGGTCCCCGTCGTCGGCCTCTCCGTCCGAGCTGTCCCCCCCCCCAATGCCACTCTCCAGGTGGGACTGCACGATGCGCTGCATCGCTGCCGGGGGCACCAGCGTCACCACCCACCCTGCTACTGGGAGCACTGGGAGCACTGGGAGAGCTGGGATCCCCTCCGGGAGAGCCGTCGGAGAGCGGCGCGCGCAGGTTGCCGCCGTGCCTCAGTTTCCCCATTTGGGACAGCACCGCCGGGGGGGGGGGGGCTCAGCCAGCACCGGGGGCAGCCCTAAATGTGTCCCCAGCCCCAAATGTGTCCCCAGCCCCAAATGTGTCCCCCCCGCCACCTCAGGACGGGGTCCTTGGGGTCGGTACCTTTGAGCGAGGGCGGTGTGTAGGCACACGGGTTGTTCCTCTTTGGTTTCAGCAGGCAGCCCTCGCCGGAGGCTCGCTGCGGGGCAGAGCGGCCCGGGGGTGTCAGGGACAGGGACAGGGACAGGGACACCCCCCCCCCCGTGTTGGGGACACCCCCATGTTGGGGACATCCCCCCCGTGTTGGGGATATCCCCGTGTTGGGGACACCCCTGTGCCAGGGACACCCGCGGTCCTGCGCCCTACACGGGCTGGGTGCCGCGATGGGGACCTCGCCGTGGGGACCCCAGGATGACCCCCCCCAGCTTGGTGACACTCTGAAGGGGGCCCCACAATGGGGACTTGGGGTGAGACCCCCTGGGACAGGGACCCTACACTGGGGATCCCATGGGGGGGACCTAAACCCGAGCCCCCCGGTGGTGAGGATCCCATCAGGACCCCGATGCGGTGTCCCCAGGGGCTGGGGTGGGGGGCAGTGATGAGGAGCTGAGCCCCCCGGGGTCCCTGTGTCACCCCACACTTTGTACAGCCCCCGTCCCCATATCCCTGTCCCCATGTCCCCGTTTGCCCGTCCCCGGGGCCAGGAGGAGGCAGGGAACCGAAAAGCACCGGGACGGGACGGGACGGGACGGGGGGGCAGCGCCACGATAACCCCGTGGTGCCCCCCCCACGGCCGTCCCGGGGAGCACGGGGGTGGGCAGGGGGCTCCTATGGGGTCGGGGCCATGGGGGGGACACTCACCTGGTAGGGCAGGGACTCGTCCTCTGCGTCCGTGGTGCCAGGAGAGAGCGGGTGAGCAGGACGGGGGCTGCAGCCAGCACCCCCCCTGCCCACCCCACAGCCCCCGTCCCCTCCCTGCCACCCCATCCCAAACCCACCGCCCCATAGGGTGACACCGCGCCCCGTATCCGCCACCAGCTCCCATCCCCCTGGGAGTTGTCCCCCCTCCCGGCCACCTCGTCCCACCCCAACCGCCCCATCCCACCCCAACCACCTCGTGTGTCCCCCCCCTCTGCCAGCACCTCCCGTCCCCGTCCCAGCCCCCTGCTGTCCCCAAAACCACCCCGTGCCCCTTCCCGTCCCCCTCCGGCTGCCGTCCCCGTCCCGGCTCACCTGGGGACGAGTGCTCGGAGAGCTGGAAGAGCATGGCAGGCGTGGGCCTGCGCCGGCGGATCTGGGGGCACAGCGGGTGTCACCGGCCACCCAGGGGTCCCCGAGCCCCCCACCCGCTGCCCCGGGGCCGAGGACCCCCGTGTGACCCCCCCCCAGCAGGGTGCTCAGCAGCAGGGGGCAGGGGACAAGCGCGGTGCCCCACGGAGGGTCCTCGTGTTGTCCCTGACCCCCCCCCAGGCTCCTCAAAGCCCCCCCACCCCGCACAGCTCCGGGTCCCGGGGAGGGGGGGGCGCGCAGGAGCCGTGTCCCGGGGACGTCCCCTCGGGCTGCTGTCCCCCGCCGTGTCCTGTCCCCTGCGTCCCAGCCCTTCCCTCCTGTGCCGTCCCTGTCCCATTCCTGTCCCCCCCCCACCCCACCGTGTCCCAGCCCTTCCCTCCTGTCCCGTCCCCGTCCCCCCCCCTCACAACTCTCCCTCGGCACAAACCCGCGCACCTCGCAGCGCTCCCGTCCCCTCCCTGTCCCATCCCGTCCCCCCAACCACTCCTGTCCCCTCCGTCCCCCCCCATCCCATCCCATCGCCACCCTCCTGTCCCCTCCTGTCCCCCCTTGTCCCTCTCTCCCTCTCCCACCTCTCCCGTCCCACACCGTCCCCATCCCGTCCCCTGTTCAGCTCTCCCCCCCCCCCACCCAGCTCCCCGAACACCTCGGGACACCCCCAGCCCTCCCCGAGACCCCTCTGACACCGGCACCACGGTGGCACCCCGGGGTCCCCCCATGGCACCCTAGGGTCACCGTGCGCAACGGTGCCGTGGCACAGGGTGTAGGGGGGGGGGGACACCGGTGTCACCCCGCTGCCACCCTTGCCCTCACCATCTCCACGGCGCGGGGGTCCAGTTGGCTGGGGGGTGCCGGCACGGAGAACTGGATCTTCTTACGGTCCTTGGGGTCCATGGCCTTGGCCCCGGGGGTCTCCGCCGCCGCCGCTGCTGCCCCGGTGCCGCGCGGGAGTTCGGCAGCGCCCGGGCTCGGCACGGCGAGGACTGAACGGGAGGGAGGTGGAGAAGGCAGAACCGGCGAGGAGGAGGAGGAGGAGGAGGAAGGAGAGGGAGGGAGGGAGGACACGTCTCCTACCAGCACGCTGAATTATTCATCCCCCCGGGCAGGGGGGCCGAGGCCGAGGATAATGAGCCCTCGGGGAGCTTCGGGGAGCCCGAGTGGGGGGCTCGAGCCCGTAGGGGCTCCTTAACCCATTCCCCTCCGGGGGGGGGCCCAATTGTAGGGGCTGTGGGGGCCGGGCCGGGGCTGGTGGTGGCCACAGGGGTCCCCGGTAGCCGGTGCCTCAGTTTCCCCGCAGGGCAAGGTGGGCATCGGGTGGGGGGACACAACGCAGGGCATGGCCTCGGGGCTGCCCCACGGCACGGGGAAACCCAGCCCGGGACAGGATCTGCTTGGGGGGGGGGGGACAGACCCTGCAGGCACAGTGGGGACACGGGACCCCAAAACGTCCTGCCGTCCTCGTGCTGGGGGTCCCACGCTGCCACCAGCCGTGGCCCTGGGGTGTCCCAGAGGCAGGGGAGCGCCCCGCCACCCCAAACCATACCTGGCTCTGCCCCGGCTCCCTGCGGGTTTCCCCCACGGAAAATTCCACCAAACCCCAAACTTCCTTCCTGGAGGAGCAGCAGGGAAAGGGGGGGGGTGAATCTGAATCCTCCTGCCCCCCCCGTTCCCACAGCTCCAGGTACAAAAACCCCAGGGGTGACTTTGGCCGGGCCGTGGGAGCAGGGGACGCACCCACCCCTGGCACGGCTCCAGCCACCGGCGAGGTCCCGGCCGGCGCCGCGGCCACGCGCTGGGTGCCCGGGGCTGCACGTGGAAGGTTCTGCCCCCAAACCCACACGGGACAACCACCGGCAGCCGGACCTCACCCCCGGGACACCGGGACCGTCCCGAATGGGGCCGGGGGCCAGGCGGTGCCGTTGGCGCTGAGGAAGGCGGCGCTGGCGCGGAGCGAGGAAGGGGGGTGCCGGGTGCTGGCTCCAGCCCCCGGATCTCCCGGTGCTCCAACGGCTGCGGGTGGCTGCGGGCCAGGAGCCGTGGCTGGAGCAAAATATTTACCCGAGTGGCACGGTGCCACGGTGCAGCCTCCCACCCGCCCAGCCCCGTACAGCCGCGTACGGCCCCGTGCGCCCAGGTGTGTCCTCGTGGCCACGGGGCCGAGTCCCCGCGTGGGCACAGCCCGGGGATTGATGGTGTGGAGAGGGATGGGGGGGTGAAGCTGGGCTCCCTCAGCCTCCCCGTGCCAGGTGCCAGGCCCCGAGCATCGTCCCCTGTCCCCATCCCCGTGCGGGACCCGCAGTCGTTATGGCAACAGGTCCCCGGGCTCCCTCCCGCTGCCGTTCCCACTCCTCCTGCGCGCGAAGGCGCAGAGCGAGGGGGTGGCCGGGTCCCCTCCCCGCGCTGCGGCAGCGCGAGCACCCACGGGCCCCGGGAACGGGCCCCGGGAACGGAACGGCCCCCGGGAACACAACGGCCCCCGCCTGCACCCACACAGCCCCACGGCACGGCCGGGCTGGGTGCAGGGGTGCGCCCGTGGTCGTGGCACCGGCACCGTGCCGGGGAGGGGACGCGGTGCCCCAATCCCTGCCCCGACACCGTGCCCTGAGCTGGAGATGGACGGGGTCCTGCTCTTGTGGGGTCAGCTTTGGCCAGGCCCTGCAGGCACCCAGGTCGGTGCCGTGCCATCCTGTGCCATCCTGTGCCACGCCGTGCCGTGCCGTGCCATGCTGCGGGGGCTGCAGCTCAGCACGGCAGCGAATCCTCCTGCAGAGAAAGTAAAAATAGCAGCAGCAGGGCTCGGGGAAGTGGCGCTCGGCCCCCAACGGTGGAGGAGAAGGAGCCTTCGCCACCGGCACGGGGACAACGGGGCCTCGGGGATGGGCACGGAGGGGACGGGGCGGTGGGGACACCGTGGGGGAACGGGGTGCTGCGGGGACAAGTAGTGTGGGAATGGGGAAAGGTGTAGGGTCAGGGGATGGGGGGCCAAGGGGACGGGGGAACAAGGGGATGGAGCACCCTGGGGACGGGGCACCCTGGGGACAGGACACCCTGGGGATGGAGCACCCTGGGGACAGGGCACCCTGGGGACGGGGCACCCTGGGGATGGGGCGTCCCGGGGCCAGGTCCCCGTGGGGCTGGGGCGTCGTGGGGCCAGGGCAGGCCGGGCACAAGGCGCCACGGGGCTGGGAGGATGCTGGGACTCAGACCGAAAGGTGAGTGAGGGGGGGGCGGAGAGGGGGCGGGGCGATGGAGGGGGCGTGTCTCGGGGGGGGGGCAGTGGGTGCTGAGTGCCAGGACCCCCCCCCCATGTACCCCTCAAGGGCCGGGCACCCCCTTTCCTCCCAGCTTGGGGTGTGGGGGTCCTGCCAGGTCCTTCGGGGGGGGCGCAGGGACCACTCCTGGAGACCCCCCCTTACTTCTGGGGTCCACCCCCTGCTCTCCCAGGGCTGGGCACCCACTGCCCCCCCCCTCAGTGCCCCTCTGCAGCCCCTGCCAAGCACAGGGCCCCCCCCAATTCCCCACCGCAGCCCCCCCCCAGCCCGCAGCGGGGGCGGCAGGGTGGGGGCCGGGAGCTCCCCGGGGTGCAGAGGAGGTGCCGGGTGTGGGAACGCGCGTGGGAGCAGGTGGGGGCGGCGGAATTGGGGGGGGGGGGGGGGCCACGGGAACCTTAACCCCTTCCCTGCTGGGAGCCCCCCCTCCAGCGAGAAGCCTCCTCGGGGGGGGGGGGATGCTGCAAAAGGAAGGGGGCACCTGGGGGCTGCCCCCTCCCCAAATAGCGCTGCACCGGGGGGGGGGGGGGGCGTGCGGCACGGTGCCCCCCCTCTCCATCCCCCCCCCCCCCCCGGGCACCTCGCTGTGCGCAACGGGGAAACTGAGGCACGGAGAAGCAGCGGGGGCAGGAGCGGGGGGGCTGCAACCCCGTACCCCCACCCCCCTCCCCACCATGGGGGGGGGGCTCCCACCCCACAGCCCTTCCAAGAAGGTTTTGGGGGGGCTCCAACGCGTCCCCGTGCCCCCAGCAGGGTGGCGGGGGGGAACACGCGAGCCCACGGCCCTGCAGGACGGGGGGGCCCCATCCCCATGTCCCCAGCGGGGGGGGTGGAGGCTGCGCCCCCCCCGCTCTGTCCCCGGTGCCACCGGCGCTGCAGCGCGCTGCCGGCAGGTGTCAGCCCCGGCGCGGTGGCACGGCGGGGACGGGGTTGGCACGGGGGGGGGGGGCACAGCGCAACCGGCACCGGAGCGGCTCCCCCCGGTCCTCCCGAGGCTGCCCCGAGTAACACCGGGGGGGCTCCGGGGCGAGCACCGGTGGGAGATGCGCATCCCCCCCCCACACACCTCTCCAGGGTACCCGGGGGTGCTGGGCTCATCCTGCCCCGGGGGGTGCGGGGTTAAACCGGGGGAGGGGGTCCCGAGGAGGGGAGGGGGCGGCGGTGAGAGAGGGAAAAAATTGGGGGGGGGCATCACCCAGCCGTGCCTCAGTTTCCCCACCCATAACACGCGTCCTGGGGCAGAAGCCCCCGGTGCCACCTTCCCGTTCCCAGGGATGGGACCCCAGGGGATGGATGAGACCCCAGGGGATGTGACCCCAGGGGACCCCCCCCACCGTGCCGGGCACCTCAGGGACCACCCAGCCCCACTCCCACCCCCCCCACAACCCCACGGGGACCCCTCGTGGGGAGGGAGGGCGGCCGGCCCGTGCCGAGCCGAGCCGAGGCGCCAGCACAGCCCAGTTTGCTGCCTCCATTCCCAGAAGAAAGACTAAAGTTAAAACATCTGTTAATTTATAAACCAATTTAACCATGACTGGTTAATAAATAGCTAACAGCTGCCAGCCCCGCTACCCCGCCGCCCCGTTGAGGGGCACTCTGGGAGCGCGGGTGCGAGCGATTCCTCCAGCCGGGCTCTCCCCCACCCCTCGTTTCCCTCCCCACCACCACCACCCCTTTTTTGTTGTGCCTCGTCCCCAACGGGTGTCCCCGAGGTCCCCTGGGGATGCGGGTGGCCCAAGTGTGTGCGGGGCAGGTGGTGGTAGCGTGGTGAGGGTTGGGGTTCGCCGGGGGGAGCCCGGTGCCCGTGGAGAGGGTGGCAGCGCCGTGGTGAGGGGTCCTGGGCGAGGGGCAACCGGGTGGATCCACACGGGGAGGGACGCGCGGGCAGGCAGCGGGTACGAGAGATGAGAGGTGCCCGAGGGGGTGCTCAGGAGGTGGGGGGACAGGGGACAGTGGCACTGAAGTCCCTGTTGTGGGCAGTGTCAAATAGGGTGGCCAAGCACAGGCTGCAGCCCCTGGCTAAAGGGTGGGGACACAGGGACATGGGGGCACGGGGACACAGGAACATGGGGACACATGGACACGAGCCCCTGTGGATGGGATGTTCTGGGGGTGCTGGTGTAGGGGATTTGGGGGTGGGGAGTGTGTGTGCACAGAGCAGGTGCATGCACGGAGCTTGCAGGGGGGGTGTTTCTGTGCAGGGGATGTGTGCACGTGTGTGTGCAGGGGAGTTACACGAACATGTGTGCCTCTGTATACACAGGATGTGCACGTGTGTGTCTGCGTGCGCACGGGATGCGCATGCCCGTGCGTGTGTGCGCACAGATTTCTGTGGGGCTGTGCAGGGCTGCGTGTGCACAGGGTGCGTGTGCATGGAGTGCCCAGGGTGGTGCCCATGCACGTGCAGGGTCCGTGCGTGCCCCCTCCCAGCGGTGCCGTGACTCCCCCGTTTCTCCCCGGCACCCAGTGTCCCCACGGGACCGTGGCGCATCCCTCGGCCCACGCAGGACAGCGCAGGACGGCTGGAGCATCCTCGGGGCCGCGTGGATCCAGGAGGGCAGCGGGCACAGAAGGGCCTGGCCCAGCGATGGACGGGGATGTGGGGACCCCCCCGAACCCCCAGCCCTGTCCCCGCCACCCGGGGCCGAGCAGGGTCACCATGCCGGGCGCGAGCCCCTTCCCGTCCGCGCGTGCACCGACACATGTCGCAATAGTAATGTAATTTGTAAGTTAACAATGGGCAGCTTGAGGTTTATATTTAATTACAACGTTTGCACCAACCTGAACTCACCCTTATTCATCAATAATGCATGGGTTTGTGTTTATCGCTGCTTAATTAATCTGTGCTTACGACAATTAAAGGCTTGCAAAATCCCCAAAGGTGGCGGCGGGGAGCGGCTGCGCGGCGGCAGCGGGAGCAGGAGCAGCGGCCGGGTCCCCCCCCCGGACTGAGCGAGGGCAGGGAGCAGCCGCAGACCCCCTACCCATTGGGGTGACCCCACAACGTGCCTCAGTTTCCCCAGGGACGCTCTCTGCGCCCCCGGAGCCCCCCATCCCTCCTCGCCCGCCTTCTCCCCGCGTGCCGCTCGAGCTGCCCGGCTCGGCCCCTTCTCCTCCACCGGGCCGGGTGCCAGGAGTGGGGGCCGGGGAGGGGGCCGGGGGGGGGCCAGGCCAGCTCTGCGCCTTTAAGCGCGGCGCGGCTGTCCCGGATCAGCCGGAGCGCCTATTAAAATTTTATGCGAAGTGTAAATGGGCCAGGTCTCCAGCTTCCCGCTCCCTCCGAATGATTTATTACTCGCAAATACCACAGAACTAATTAGTATAGTAATTAATTAATACGAATTTGCATATTTGCATGTGCAATTAGTGCAGTGGAGTGATTACTCTGAAAATGAGAAGTTGGGCTCGTCAGATGGCAGAGTGAACTGGAGTGGAAAAGCCTCGTGCAAATGAACCCGGGCGGCGGCGGCGGCACGCGGCGGCACGCGGCCCCGGCACCACGGCGCACCGGGAGGCAGCGGGCTCCACGCGGGTCCCGTGCCTCGGTGGGGAGGGGGCTGCTCGGCCCCAGGACCCCCCCCCCGTCCCCTTTCCCCAAACCCAGCCTGGGCCTGGCCCCGGGCCCCCGCCATGGGGACCGCTGCAACCATCGGCCATCTCCATGGCGACTCGCCGTGCCAGGCGCATCGCCATGGCAACGGGCCGCAGCCTCGCCATGGCGACTGTCGTCACCGGCGCCGTGTCGCCATGGAGACTGCATCGTGTCCCCCCCCCTCCCTCCCCTACACACATCCCCCCCCAAGACCCCCTCCCCAT
Source organism: Aythya marila (assembly GCF_965140915.1). Lineage (NCBI taxonomy): Eukaryota > Metazoa > Chordata > Aves > Anseriformes > Anatidae > Aythya > Aythya marila. The sequence goes on from NC_139066.1 coordinate 4,650,133, forward strand.
CACCGCTCCCCAAATCCGAGCCCTCTCCCCGAATGGTGCCGGGGGTCGGGATTGTTGGGGGGGGGGTCCTGATGGTCCCCGGGGTGGGGACCCCAAAGCTCTGGGGTGGGGGGTGTGGGGGGGCCCAAAGCATCTGGGAATTGGGGAGGGGGGCCCAAAGCACCCAGGGGTGGGGGCGTGAGGGTCCCAAAATGTTGGGTGCTGGGGAGGGGCCACACCGCCCTGGGGCGGGTGAGGAGAGCCAAACCCAACGCTGACAGCACAGGGCCAGGCCCACCCCCATGGGCTGGCACCTTGAGACCCCCCCCCAATTTGGGGGGGGGGGCAGCACCCCCCAGCCCCACAGCTCCAATTCTGGCCCTTTTCCTTTGTCCCTGACGCCTCCCCAAACCCCTTAATGGTGTCCCCAAGCCCCCCGCCCCGCTGCGCCCTGCCGCCACCGGCTGGGACGGCCACCTTGGGGACATCACGGGTTGGGGGGGGGACGGGGGACACAGTAGAGGGGGTGGGCAGCCCCCGCACGCCGCGTGCCCCCTCCCTCACGCCCCGCCAGCTCCCTGCGGCGGGCCCAAGCGGATGCCATCTGCTGTGGGGGGGCCGGGGGGGCCGGCGCCAGCAGCGCTCCGTCACCCGCGCCGCGCTGTGCCCACGCTGGTGCCACCACCGGGCTGTGCCCCCCGTGTCCCCCCCCACACCCCCCCAATGCTCCCCCCTGCCCACGACCCGTGGTTCCTGGGGGCCTTGTGATGTCACGGCCCGTTGTGACCTTGCTGGTGGCCCTGGGACCTCACCGTGGGCTGCTCTGGTGGCACAGCAGCCCCCCCACCCCACCCCGGTGGGTCCCCAAAGGGTGCAGGGGGCGCAGCAGCACAGAGGGGCTGAGCCCACCACAGTGACCACCGGGTGACAAAGGGGACCCGAGCCCCAGGACCCCCGGATTCCACCCGAGACCCCCCCAAAGGCTCCGGCACTGGGGACAATTCCCAGGTGTCTGCCCCAGTGACACCGTGGGTGACACTGTTGGTGACACTGTTGGTGACACTGTTGGTGACACCGCGCCTCCCAGCCACGCTGCAGGTCCGTGGAGATGGGGCGAGTGACAATGGGTGGCAGGGGATGGGGTCTGGGATGATGCCGGGGGGGGGTCGGCCCCATCCCATGGCCAGGAGCCCCCCAGGGCCTCGGGGCCGGTCACAGCCTTTCCCCATCCTCCTCCTCCTGTAAAAAAAGGGGAATTTTCTGACAGCTCCCCCCAGCTCCTGGCTGAGTCCCAACCCCGCCCGCCTCGAGACCGCCCCTTTCCGCCCTGCTGTGCCTCAGTTTCCCTCTGCCACCGGCTCCCCCCACCCCAGGCTTCTCCATCCAGCCCGGGACCCCGCGGCCCCACAGCAGGGACACCCGGGCAGGGCACCCACAGCCCCATCCCCTTGAGGTGCCCCCACCCTGCGGTCAGGGACCCGCTGACTCCACGGCACCCAGGGGTGGCTCCCACGTGGGAAAGCAGCTCCGGGGCCAGGTCTGGGGCCACTTTGTCCCCACGGGCAGCAGGGGACAGGGATGGGGACGGGGAAAAGGATGGGGCCGGGGACAGGCTGAGCTCCCGCCGCTCTCTTCCTGCGCTGACACATCCCCGGCGGTGGCTGCGCCGCGCGTTCGCGCATCCATCTCTCCCAGCCTTCACCTCCCAGAAATATTGCAGCACGCAGCCAGCTCCATCTGGCAGCGCGGCCCCCCCCCCGCCGCGGCTCGCGGGGAGACGCCGAAATGGCCCCGAGCCGGCCCCGCCGGGGCTCAGCCCCACGCCGAGGGGGCCAGCAACCCCCACGTCCCCGTTTTGGTCCCCTCCCCGGGGCCGGTGCCCCTCCGAACGCCCGCGTGCCCCCTGTGCCACCGCCACTTTCTGGGGCTGAGCCACGTCACCACCTCCGGGAGATGCCACCGCTGCGGGCACCGTCCCCATCCGTCACCCTCCTGCTGCAGGGGAGGGGAAGGGATATTGGGGGTGGTTTTGGTGGAGGAGGGGGCTTCGATCAGCACCGAAACGCCCGGTCCTGGCTGCCCAGAGAGGTCAACGCGGCCTCGCCTCCGCCCTCCTGCCCCGCAGCCCCGTTCCCACAGCGCTCAGGGCCGGATCCTGTGCGTGGAGCCCCCCAGGGCTGTGGTGCTGGGGAGCCCAGCACCGAAATCAGGATGGGGCTGCCCCACGCCCCACAGTGCCCACACCTCCGGCAACCGCAGCAGAGGGGACGGCACGGGGACAGTGAGGGGACAGCGCGGGGGTCCCGCACGGGCCGGCCGAGGGTGTGCGGCACCGCTGCGGCCCCAGCACAATTAAGCAGCCAGTTTGGGTTTTCATCTCCCCGTGCCCCTTTCATCTGCGCTCCCTGTTTCATGTCTCCACTTTCTTCTCTCTCCAAGCGGCTGTGCATGCTGATGAGGCGCCAGCCCCGCTCCCAGCCCTCGCCACGCGCCTGCTGCTAATGAGGCTTTAAAGGATGCGCCCGGCCGGGCCACGCCGGCTCCTCCTGCCCCTTCCCCAGCCCCTCACGGGCCGGGGTGGCCGCGCTCACTGACCCCCGGGCGTCCCCTTGGCCTTGGGCAGCTCCGTAGCCCTGTGATCCCCTGGGCCATGGTGCTGCCCACCCAGCCATGCCTAAAAAATGAAGGTGGAAGTGACCGAGGGAGCCGGACCCCCGCTGCGATGCACCAGGAGCCTTCATCCCAGGGGGCTCTCGCTCACCACCGGGCACCGCAGGAGGACGTGGCACCGGCACCGGCACCGGCACGGCTGGGCCCTGCCTCCCCGCAGGCCGGCGCCAGCCCAGGTGCCATCTGCTTGGCCGCAGCCGTGAGTGACAGCGTGCGAGCTGTCCCCCCCCCCTCGCTGCCGGTGGAGGTCCCCCCATCACGTGCCAGCCCCGTCACCTGCACCGGGGCGGTGGGAGACGCGGCCGCTGGCACAGACTCCACGGCCGGGCACGGCGAGCCCTTTGTCTGCGTGCACGCAGCAGCCCCGGCCACCACCGGGCCACTGTGTCCCCACCGTGTCCCCAACGTGTCCCCACGGCACGTGCCCGGCGTCGCCAGGCCTGTTTGGGGACGCAGGGCTGAGTGCAGGGCTGCCATCTGTGTCCCTCGAGCCGGGCACGGGGCTGGGGGCTCACGGGGACAGAGGGCACCCAGGGTGGAGCCGTGGTGGCCAGGAATTTGGGAGGGGCAGCGATGGGAGTGGGGGGACCCAGAGACACAACGCACCCAGGGGTGTCCCCGTGAGTGAGCCGGGGGGGGTCCGGTCCCATGGGGGGGGTGGGCATTCACAGCCTGTGCACGGTGCATGGTGCGTGGGGCACGGCCAGGACAGGGCTGTTCCCATCCTGGAGAGGACACACGACCCCTGGGGACACGTCGGGGGGCACCACCCCCAGGCCCTGCCGGGGGCACCCAGCCCTCAGCAGCACCGGGATGGGCTGGGGGCCGCTCTGCTGCCGTTTGGGGCCGGAGCGGGGTCGGTGCCAGCTCTCCCTGCACCAGGTTGCAAACCCGGGGGAAACGCAGCAGCCATTTTTGGCCGGCGCACGCGGCGGGGCCGGCACAACGGGGCCGGGTGCTGGCAGCTCCCAGGGGTGTCAGGAGGTGCTGGGGGGCTCCAAGGTGCTGCCGGAGGGTGCGTGGTGCTGCGGCGGGCAAGGAGGCACACGGCAGACAAAGGCCTCGCGGGCGGCACCGCGGCACCACGGCACAGCTGGGCCTCGGCCGCCGGCACCGAGGGACCCGCGCGTGGCCTCGGGGATCCCCGTGCACTGGGGGGGTCGTGCACGCGTGTGCAAGCCCCTGCGTGTGCGCGTGCACGTGTGTGTGCACACGTAGGAGGGTGCCAAAGGCTGGATGTGTTTTTTCCGCAGGGCCGTGCCGCTGGGTTTGCAGAGAAAGGCTGGCACCGGCGCGCAGCCCGGGGGGTGCCGGAGGGGGCCGGGGACACTGGCAGAGCCACCACGTGTGCGGACCCACGGCCCTGCAGCCCCCCCCGCCCTCCCCACGCCACGGGCAGCCCCTGCCCACCCCGGCATGGCCGAAATGGGCACCGGCACTGCCGCCACCTCCCGTGGGCCCTGCCCGGCTGCAGCCCCCAGCCCACGCCGTGCCCCCACGCCGCGACCAGCCCCGCTCGGCTGGCGGCTGCGGGTGGGGACGGAGCCGGGCGAGCCGCCGTGCCGTTTTGCGGCGAGCCGCAGAAGCCAGCTCGTGGCGAGGGTCCCCGTGGCGTCCCCCCCCCCTCGCCCCGGCACCCCCGGCCACCCCCGGCACGTGCGGGCCGAGCAGGGTGCCCGTCTCCCCGCCGCCCTGCCCGCTCGCTCCATTGTTCAGCCCCAGCCCTGCTATCGCCTGCATCTCGCCCAGGTCCCATTTTGCGGCGTGTAGGCAGATCTGTAGATTTGGAAGGTTTTTTTTTTTTTTTTTTTTTTTTTTTTTTTTTGAGTACAGAGTGACAGATGGCGAGTCCTCCTTCCCCAGAGAGACAAATCTCCCTGAATGCAAGCGCATGTCAATCATTAGCTCTCATGTGATAGCTCTCGCGCATGACGTGCCAACCATATGGCACTGGCAGCAGAGCTGGTACCCCCTTTGCTGGGTAGAGATGCCACTCTCGCCTCCTTTTGGATAGAGGACTGCAGGAGGCTGGAGCACCTCAAGGAGCCGCGTCCTGGTCCCAGAAGATGCTGGGAACAATGAAATAAGAATTCCTCCAGTCAGCGCCGAAGGTGAGTTATGTAAGAAGTGGAGGGCTGGGAGGGCAGCGGAGGAAACTTGAATGGAGAAAAGGCAACTTCCATGTTGATTTTGTTTCTCCGCCACGTCTCGCCCTTTTTTCCCCCTTCTTTCGTTCTCCCCCATCCCTCGCTTCCCCCGCTCCCCGCCGGCCCCGCAGGTGGATTTTTCCCCCTCGACCCCCCCGGGGAGGGGGAGGGGGGTGAGGGGCAGGGGCATTTCTCCCCCCCCCTACCCCCCCACCAGCATCTCCTCCCTCCCCACCGGCGGTGGCCGCGCCCGGGGCTCCCGGGGCTGCGCGGTCCCGGCGGGACGGAGCGGGCAGCGGCGGCCGCCCCGCATCAACGAAATCGGCGCGGAGCCGCCGCTCCGCCGCCCCCGGGGGCTCCTGCCCGCCGGAGCCGCCCCCCCGCTCCCCCGCGGCGCCCCCGGCCCCCGCCCCGGGCGGCGCCCCCCGCCCCGGCCCCGCCGCGCCGCCCGGCCCCGGGGGCGACCCCTCGGGCGCCGCCGCCCGCGCCCCCCGCGCCCCACACCTTGGAGAGGGGGGGGCCCCGGGCACGGCCGCCCCCACCGCCCCCCGCCGCGTCGCCGTTCGTTGCCGCCGCGGTTTGCGGGCCGCGCTCCGCCGGCGGCCCGGGGGGGGCTCCGGGGCGGCGGGGCTGGGTGGGGGGCCCGGCAGGAGCTGCCCCGGCCGAGGGGCGGGGGGGGGAGGCCGGGATCGAGCGGGGGTCGCGGGGGGGGGCACGGCCGCGGCCGGTGCTGCCCGGCCCCGGGACGGCGGTGGCGGAGCCGTGGCCGGAGCCGTTTCGGCAGCGGCGACGGGGAAAAGTTGGAGGCGTCGAGGAGCGGCCGCGGCACCGGGGCCGGCCCGCGGGGGGCTCCGGGGCGGGGGGCATCGGGGTGGGGGGCACCGGGGAGGGGGCGCGGCGGCCGCCGGGGGAGCGGGGCGGCGGCGAGGGGGGGTTGGGAAGGAACCGGGGAGGGGAAAGGGCGGAGTGTGGGGGGGGGGACCCGGGGCGCGGCGCCCCGCCCCGAGGGTGCCCCGGTGCCCCCGGTGCCGGGCAGCCCGGGCGGGGGGCGGCGGGGGGCGGCCCCTCCGCGCATTCGTTTTCACCTCCCCGGGGCCGCTCCCGGGGGCCGGGGAACGGCGGCTCCGCCCGCGTCCCCCCCCCCCCCACCCCTTTAACCCCCCCTCCATCCCCCCCAACTCCTTCCCCACCGGAGGCCGGCGGCGAGCCCCGGCCGGCGGGGCGGGGGCGGCGGGGCCGGTTCGGCCGCGGTAACGGCGCTCTTTGCCCCCCGCTGCAGCCATCATGTTGACGCGACTTTTCAGCGAGCCCAGCCTCATCCCCGAAGTTCAGAAATTCTCCAGCTGGGCCGAGGAGTGCGAGGAGGATGCCCGCAGCGACAAGGAGGAGCGCAAGGGTAAGGGCTGCGCCCTCCCCGAGGAGCCGCCCGAGGGCTCGCTGGGGGAGAGCAAAGAGGAAGGGGAGCTAGGAGGGGACGAGGAGGAGGAGGAGGAGGAGGAGGAAGGCCTGGAGGAGGCCGAGGGAGACCGGCCCAAGAAGCGCGGCCCCAAGAAGCGCAAGATGACCAAGGCGCGCTTGGAGCGCTCCAAGCTGCGGCGGCAGAAGGCGAACGCCCGCGAGCGGAACCGAATGCACGACCTGAACGCCGCCCTGGACAACCTGCGCAAGGTGGTGCCCTGCTACTCCAAAACCCAGAAGCTGTCCAAAATCGAGACCCTGCGCCTGGCCAAGAACTACATCTGGGCTCTCTCCGAGATCCTGCGCTCGGGCAAGCGGCCCGACCTGGTGTCCTACGTGCAGACTCTGTGCAAGGGGCTGTCGCAGCCCACCACCAACCTGGTGGCCGGCTGCCTGCAGCTCAACTCCCGCAACTTCTTGACGGAGCAGGGCCAGGAGGGGGGCCGCTACCACGGCCCCAACGCCTCCTTCGCCGTGCACCCCTACCCCTACCCCTGCTCGCGGCTGGCCGCGGCGCAGTGCCCGCCGCCCGCGGGGCCCGGCTCGCACGGGCTGAGGACACACAGCTACTGCGCCTCCGCCTACGAGAGCCTCTACGGCAACGCGTCCCCCGACTACAACAGCTCGGAGTACGACGGCGGGCTCAGCCCCCCCCTGTGCATTAACGGCAACTTCTCCCTCAAGCAAGACTCTTCCCCCGACCACGAGAAAAGCTACCACTACTCTATGCACTACTCGGCGCTGCCCGGCTCCCGGCCCGCCGGCCACAACCTGGTCTTCGGCTCGGCGGGGATGCGCGGGGGGGTGCACTCCGAGAACATCTTCCCCTACGACATGCACCTCCCGCACGAGCGGGGCCCCATGTACGAGGAGCTCAACGCCTTCTTCCACAACTGACCCCCTCCACCCCGCCCCGGCCCCGCCGCCGCCCCCTCCCCGTGCCCGCCCTCCTCCTCCTCCTCCTCCTCCTCCTTCCTTTCCCTCTTCCCCCCCCCCCCCCCCCCGCAGCCCCGGCCGGGGGGGCCGCGGCGGCCCCGCGGACCGGCCCCCGGGGCTCCGCCGTGGGCTTTGGTGCAATATGGGGACCCGGCCCCGGCGGCGGGTCCCCGAGCCCCGTGGGGACAAAGTGCTTTTTTTTGGAGGATTTCTCCTTTTTTTCTCTTTTTTTTTTTTTTTTTTTTAATTATTATTATTATTATTTATCCCGCGTGGGGGGGGGGGCGCCGAGCGCTGCCCAAGGCCCCCCCCGGCAGCGGCGGAGGCGCGCCCGCAGCCCGGCCCGGGGCGCTGGGTCGGGCCGCGTCGTTTGCTTTTTAATTCGTTTTTATTTCTCGCCCCCCCCCGCCCCGCCCCGTAACCGTTTTGGGCCGTTTCTCCCCTCCGCCGCCGTGAGCCCCCCCGAGCATTGGACACCCGCTGCCCCGGCCCGTGGGAGCGAGAGGAGAGCGCGCTGCGGCGCGGAGCGAAACTTTCCGAAGCAATAAAGAGGCGAAACGGAGACCCCAATATTTCTATCTATGCAAGCAGGCCCGGCCCGGCGGACGCTCAGAGATGCACTTTGCTTTGGGGGGGCCCGGCCCGGCCCCGCTCCCGGCCCCCGGTGCCCGGAGCTCCTCTCGCAGCGCGTGTGTCAGGACGTTTTTTACCTGTTTTAAAAAAAAAAAAAAAAAAAAAAAAAAAAAACTTGAAACGGAAAAAAAAAAAAAAAGGAAAAAAAAAGAAAAAATAAGAAAAAAAAATATAAAGAAAAAAAATGCAGAGCCGCCCCGGTTTTCCCGAGCTGGCGGAACCGGGGCCGGGCACGGCAGGGCAGCCCGCAGCTATGCAAGCGGGAGCGGCCGGGGCTGGCGGGGCTCCGGCGGGGCTGGCGGCGCCCCGGCCCCCGCGGCTCCCGGTCCCGAGCCGGCCCCTTCGTCTTCGCCCCGGTGTGATGCATTCCTTCGGTCGGGAGACGCCGGAAACCGGAGATAACGCTATTTTTGAACCTGCCCGCACCACCTTAGAGAAACCAGCATTTTTAGAGAGACCAGGGAGGAGGAGGATTTCTGAGAAATGTTTTGAAAACGAAAACAAAACAAAAAAAAAGTTTTGCAAAAAAAAAAAAGAAAAAAAAGAAAAAAGAAAAAAACACAAAAACAAAAAAGAAAAAACAAAAAAACAGTTGTAGCAAAGGGGACCCGCCTGTCCGACACCAGAAGTGCTTTCGTGTTTCTGTTCCGTTTCATTTCGATTAATAAATATTTATGGCCAACGATATGCAAGAGCCCCCCCGCGCCGGGAGCCGCGCCCGCTCCGCGCCCCCCGCTCCCCGCCGCCGCGGACACTGCTTGGCGGCGGGGGCGGCGCGGGGGCTCCGGGCCGGGGTCCCGGCACCACCACTGCATGCATCGGCCCCCCCGGGCCCCCCCCGGCCCGCTGGACGCTTGCAGCCCCGCGGCGGCGGCCCCCGCCAGGACTTCTCGGCCGTGACGAGCCGCGGCCGGTGCGATGCGAGGCGAACCTGTAATTACCGAGCGTCCTTCGACGGCGATTAATAAATATTCAATGTTGACTCCGCCGCCTTCGCCGCTTTCCTTCCGACCCGCCCGCCCCGGGGCACGGAGAAAGGGATAACGGGGAGCGAGAGGGGGGGCGCGGCGGAACGACCCCCGCCCCGCGCCGGGCCCCGGGACCGGCCCCGGGACAGCTCCGCCGCTCCGCCGTGCCCGAGTGCGCGGCCCGCGGTGGGGAGGCGCTGATATAACGCGGCTCTGCCCCACGGGTGTCCCCCCCGGGACCGGGGAGGCGGTGTCCCCCCCCCGCCAATAAAGGCACCGGGAACCGGAGCCGCGGACCCCGCTCGGACCCGGCCCCGCGGCCACCGGCGAGCCGCGGCGGGCAGCCCGGGCGGTGGCACCGCTCCGCTCCCCCGGGGACGGCGGCTCTGAGCTGGCCTTGGTTCGCTGCCCGCGGCTGGCATCGATCCGCGGTGCCGGTGGCCACGGCGCGGTGCCCGGTGGCGGTGGCCAGGCCGGGTCCTTTGTGGCCGCCCCGGTGCCCGGTCGGCTCGAAGGCTCGGCACGGTGCCCGCTGCGCGGTGCCCGGTGCCTGGTGCCTGGTGCCCGGTACTCGGTGCCCGGTTCCCGGTGCCCGATGCCCGGTACCCGGTGCCCGATGCCCGGTGCCCGGTGCCCGGTGCCCGGTGCCCGGTTCCCGGTGCCGGTGCGCGGCGCGGAGCTGTCCGCCGCGGCGGTGCTGAGCGGGCGCCGTGCCCAGCCGCCTGCCCCGGCCAACCGCCGCCGGTCCCTTCCCCGTCCCCGCCACCGGGGCTCATCCCCCGCCGGCCGCGACCCCGGGACGCGGAGCGGGCTCCCGGGCACACGGCGCCGCTCCCCCCGGCCCCGCCGGCTGCAGGCACCGGGCACCGGCACCGGGAGTGCGGGCACGGAGCCCTCGGGTTCCCTCGGGGAAGCCGCTTCGGGGAGAAAACTCGCGTGGGGACAGCGTGCGCCGTGCCCCCGCGGCCCCACGGATTTGGGGGAAAATCCGGCGTTTTCGGGGCCGCGGGCACGGACGGCCCCGGCCGGGGTTGGAAGCGGCCCGACGGGAAGCGGCTCCGGCCCTGCCCCGACGAACCGGGCCCGGCCGGGGCAGCGGGCCCCCCCCGAGGTGCTCGTGGCCTCCCCGAGCCCCCCCAAAGCCCCGCCGACCCCGGCCCCGGCCCTCGCCGGTGCCCGCGGGGGAGCGGAGCCTCTTCCGACGGCCGCCGCCCGGCCCCGGGACGGGAACGGTTTCTCTGCGGGAAAAGCCCCGGGGCGGGGGGCTCGAAGCCGGGGGGGGCTCCGGGCGGCCGGCGACTGCGGCGGGGCCACCAAGGGGGCGAGGAGCCGGTGTTTGGGGCCGGCACCGGCACCGGGGCCCGGAGATGCGGCGGCGAAAGGCGGGAGCCCACCGGAAAGGGGATGGAGGGGCAGGCGGCGGGACCCCCAGGGGGGCTGCGGGAGGAAGGGGGGGGGACCGGCATCTGCTCGCCCCCGGGGCTCCGGGAAGGGCCCGGCGGGGAAGGGCCCGGTGTGCCCGGGCTGCACGGCGGGGCCGGGCTTTAACGCCTCGTTTTTTTTTTAATTCCCGTGATTTTGGCTCCCCAGAGCCCGGGCGGCCCCGCCGAGGCGAGGAGCTGCGGGTGCTGCTCGGGCACGGAGCGGCCCCGCAATGCGGCCCCGCCGCCGGGCACGGCTCCGAGGAGAGCTCCGGTGCGCGGCCGAGGTGCGAGGAACCGGTGCCCGATCCCGGTTCCCCGCCCCGGTGCCCGGCCTGCCCGCGCTCGGTGCTCCGCTCCCGTTCCCACCGGAGGGAGCCGGGAGGCCGGGAGTTGCCCCCGCACCCCCCATTAGGATTTGGCACAATTTCGTGTGACCGCGGGGTCGGGGACATTTGGGGTCGGGAGGTACCGGGGGGGTACCGGGGGCCCGGGGCCACCGCGAGCATCCGATGGGCGCATTTCGGCCGGGCTCAGCCGGGCAGGACGAGACCGGGGGGCGATTTCTGCCCCCCCCTTTCTCCCCCCAGCTCCTCGGCCCCCCCGGATCGGGCGTTCCCGGCGCCCCCGGTGCCCTGAGCCCGGCCCGGCCCCGGGGAGCGCGGGGGACCGAGGTGGGGGGGGGGGGTGGCGCGGAGCGAGCGCCAGCTCCGGGTCGCCGCTGCCACCGGCGAGTGCCAGCCGGGGGGGGGGGGAGGAGGAGTCATTGCTTCAGTTTAAATTTCATGGCATCTGTTCATTATTATACAGTGCGGATTTTTATATGGACAGCTAAATTAAAGACAGATTTCTGCCAAAATTGCAGATACCATAAAAAACGGATGCTGCCGGCGCTGGGAGCCCGCCGCGCTGCGGAGCCCGGCCCGACGCCACCACCGGGCCAGCCCGGCCGGGCCGAGACCCCCCCCCCCGGGGCCAGGAGGGGGCTGCGGGGGCTGTGGGGGCCGTGGGGGCTGCGGGGGCTGCGGGGGCTTCGTCTGCTCGGGAGCGGCCACCGGGGCTGGGGCTGCCCGGGGGTGGGGGGGGGCATCGGGGCGGGCCGGGGCTGGCAGCGGGCCCCCGGTGCACCGGGGGGGGCTGCCGAGCCGCCCCCTCCCCCAGGCCGGCCTGCCAGGATTCATCGCAGAGGAGTTAAAACAAGGACATCTGTGCCTGGAATCGCTGCGAAGCTCCAAACCTGCCAACGCCTGCTGGCACGGCCCCGCCGAGCACAAATGCCTGGTACTCCGGAATGCTGCGCAGCCCCTGGCAGCCCCCACGGCACAGCCCGGCCCGGCTCGGCTCGGCTCGGTTCGGCCCGGAGCCTCTCCCCCCCCGTGGGGTGACCCCCGGAGGGCTCCCGGGGTCGCCCCCACTCGCGGTGGTGCCCGTGGGGAGCTCCCCGCGCCCCGTGGGGACGGGCGAGAGAATGGGCGAGGAGGGGACCCCCTGGGACTGGGCAGCAGCCGGGGATGGGGGGGGGGGGCGCCCCTCTGCGGAGCCCTCCCCAAGCCTGGGGGGGGCAGAGGGGGCACAGCCCCGGTGGGGGCAGCGGGGGGAGGTTGGAGCCAGCGGGCGCGGGGCCAGCCCTGGCCGGGAGCGGTGGGGAGCAGGTGGCGCCCACCTGAGCCCCCCCATGGCAGCCGGGCCCTCGCTGCGGGACCCCGCTGCACGGCGGGAGCCTCACACAGCCACGGGGACCCTTCCCTTCCCTTCCCTTCCCTTCCCTTCCCTTCCCTTCCCTTCCCTTCCCTTCCCTTCCCTTCCCTTCCCTTCCCTTCCCTTCCCTTCCCTTCCCTTCCCTTCCCTTCCCTTCCCTTCCCTTCCCTTCCCTTCCCTTCCCTTCCCTTCCCTTCCCTTCCCTTCCCTTCCCTTCCCTTCCCTTCCCTTCCCTTCCCTTCCCTTCCCTTCCCTTCCCTTCCCTTCCCTTCCCTTCCCTTCCCCTTCCCCTTCCCCTTCCCCTTCCCCTTCCCCTTCCCATTTTTCTGGGACCCCCATCCTGGGCTCCAGCCCCATCCCCTTGGCACCTCTGGACACCCAGCTGTGTGTGCCACCCTGTCCCCATCCCCGTCCCCATCCCTGTCCCCATCCCCATCCCCATCCCCGCACCCCGGGGCCAGGCCTGCCCCCCCCCACCCCGGCTCGCTGCCCTCGCCCCCCCCTCCCCGTGGCAGGCGGTGGCACATCTCATATGGGAAATGTCCATTTTGCTGCTACTTAAAAGCTGATTTACGGCGGCTGCATCGCAGCCCTGCCTTGGCCTGCGTCCCTCCCATAATCTGCCCATTTCTCTTGGCAGCTCCGCCGCGGCCGGGCTCGCCCGAGGTCTGCGGCGGGTGGGCAGCAGCGCCCGTGTCCCCCCCCCCTGCACCCCTAAGCACCCTCTCGGCTCCGTCCCCTCTCCTCCCGCCGGCTCGGGCAGCCTGTTCCTCATGCTGGTGCTCACAGCTGGATCCCATCTGCTTTGATCGGATCCTGACAGCGAGGAGACAGCAGCTCCGCTTGACGCCTCCGCGCACCCGGCGCGGCGACGGAGGGGCCCCAACACCCCCAAAACACCCACCTGGGCCACGGGGCTTGGGGTGGGGGACACAGCACCGGGGATGGCGCACGGTGGGGCTCTGCAGCATCACGGCAAAGCCCTGACCCACTCCCATCCTTGGGTTGGGCAGAGAGGGCTTGGAAATAGGGCAGGACAGATGGCCACGGGGCAGGACAGACGGCCACGGTGCCCCGGACAGACCCCGGTGGCTGCGAGGGGCACGGTGGCACCGCCAGGGCTGGGCCAAGGTCCCGCAGCCCCCGCGCCGCTGCCCCGCAGTGAGCAGCCTCCCGGCTGGCCTGGCCCTCCCGCACGCTCCTAATTAAATTTTACCCGACTATAAATCTTTTTGTTAAATGTAATTGAAAAACACACCTTTGGAATCATCAAATTAACCCGGCATCCTCTTTATTAGAGTAATTAAAGCCTTTCTCAAGTTAGCGCCGGGCGGATCGGCTGGATTGTGCCGTAATCCCGGCAAAGCAAACAAGTTCAGAGCAAAACTAATTACATTTAGAACAGCTGTGATAATAATCCTAATTCAACCCCATTTGGTGCCTAAAATCCGGAGATCCAGCAGCGAGGGCAGGAGGAGGGGTGCCCGCGGCCGAGCTCTGCCCTTGGGCTCCCGCCGGGCCCCAAGCCCCTGGCAGTGGGCGCTGTGCGGTGCCAGGACCTCAGCACCCATGGGTGCTCTGTGGGGTCACTTTTCCAAGCCCAGCACTCGCTCTTGTCCGTGGGGCTGAGCAATGAGGCCGGGGCACTCTTGAATCACCCACGGCAAGATCTACATCAGCTCCATCACCGGGTGGTTTGGGGATGCTTGGGGAGAGGAGCCAGGCGTGGTGCAGGATGAGGCCCCCTCCCCACCTTGGCTCACCCCAAACCTCAACGAGCCCCCACGGCGGCACCTTTGGCGCACCCTCATCCTCACCCACACCTCCCGAATCCCCTCTCCCCACCGCCCGCCCAACCCCGGAGCCCCCCGCGCCTGGCACCGCCGGGGAGGGCGGCGGTGGTGGCGGTGGCAGCGGCGGTGGCAGCCCCGGTGGTGGCACGGTGCCCGGTCCCCCCCCGGCCTCCCCGGGGACGCGGGATCGTGCGGCCGCAGCTGGCGCGCGCAGCCGTAATGGCCACGGCTGGGCTGGCACGGCGGCCCCGCGCCTGCGGGCACGCGGGCAGCAGCAGCTTGTGCGCGGTTTTGTCCTTGACGAGTCCCCGCGCGGCCGCCCCGGCACAAAGCCCCCGCCACCGAGACCCCCCCCCCAAATCATCACACCCGTGGCACCGCAGCTTCACCGGGCTGGGGTCCGGTTGGGGCGCCCAAACCCAACGCCAAGGGAAGACCCCCGCCGGTGGGCATCGGCCTCGTGCCGTTGGCACCCTCCCGGTGGGGGAGGCCGGGGGTCGAGGCTGAGCCCCCCCAGCGGCTGGAGGAGAGGGAGGGAGGGAAGGAGGCCGGCTGCATCCCGGCGGGGACCTGGGGGAGCGTTTGCTACAAATGTATATTGGAGCTTTTTATTAAAGTTGCCAAAAATTTGTGTTAGCTAATGGATTCTTAATTCTGTCTAAAATGAGAGAAGGAAAATTATGCTATTCATCTTGTATTGGTTTGAAATCACATCTGACAACTAATCGATCATACTGTGGGACATTAACTCCTTTGGATTGGGGCCCAAGCCGGCTCTCGCAGGCTCCCTCGCTCGCGCGCTGGATTAATTTAACTACTTTACTGCTGGTATTTTGGCACGTGGCTCCGAGGGCTGGTTCCTCTCCGGTTGGTGCTGCTGAATTATTTGCCTTTCTCCGGGTACAGCTGGCACGTCTCGCTGCATTATCCCCCGCCCCGCCGGCTCCGCCACCGCCCCTCCGCGTGCCGCCGGCGCCCTTCACCCGACCTTCACCCCCCAGGTCCCCCCCGCGTCCCCCCCCCGTGTCCCTCTGCGGGGTTATTTTTTAGGGGTGAGCAGCGGGGGATGCCCACGGGGACAAAGGGAAGGTTTTGGGGACCACACGATGGGGGTGGCCTCGCTCCTTGGCCCCGCAGGTGAGCTGTGCCTCAGTTTCCCCATCTCTCCGTGGGTCCCCAGGGTAGGTGGGGGGCGGTGGGGGGGGGGTCCCTTGGGTCCCGCCACCCAGGGAACACGGAGCTGGTGTGGAGCAAAGCCCGGCCAAGACGCCCCCCGCCACCGTGCGTCCCCATCCGGCCACCAGCAGCACCCAGCGGGACCCGGAGCACCCTGGGGAGCACCCGGCTTATATAGGGGGGGGTGGGCGGGGCAGAGGGAGGGGCCGGCTGTGATTGGTCAGCAGCACAAGTCCTGACAGCGGATTGGGTGGAGGCACGAGTCCCGCATGGGGATTGGCCAAGAGCTGTCCCCGTCCCTGGGGCCAGGAGGGTCCCCGGGGGCACCCAAGGGTGGGGGTGCGCTGCTGGGGACACCCCCGGTGTGCCCATCCCATGGGTGCTGTGGGTCCCGGGGGTCCTGGTGCCCAGGGAGGGGCCACAGCAGGGCCTGGCCCCCCCAGGGATGGGGGCACGGGGACAGCCCCTGCGCCATGGGGGCTTCTGGTGGCTCCTGCGCATGGGGAGCCATCCGGCACCGCGTGTCCGTCTGTCCGGCAGGCACCTGTGCCCCCACAGGAACCTCTGCCTGCTGGCTGGGCCACCCACCCACCCCCTGTCCGTCTGTCTGTCTGTCTGCCCTTCTGTGTGTCCAGCCATCCAGCCATCCACGTGTCTGTCTGTCCATCCATCCATGTGTCTGTCTGTCCATCCAGCCATCCACGCATCCATCTGTCCATCCATCCACCCGCCCATCCACATGTCTGTCTGTCTGTCCACCCATCCACGTGTCTTTCTATCCACCCACCCATCTATCCACGTGTCTGTCTGTCCATCCATCCACGCGTCTGTCTGTCTGTCTACTCATCCAAGTGTCTGTCTGTCCATCCGTCCATCCATCCATGTGTCTGTCTGTCCATCCACCCACCCGGCCATGCATCCATCCGTCCGCCCATCCACGTGTCTGTCCCTCTGTCCACCCTCCCACCCACACTCTCATCCATCCGTCTGCCCATCCGTCTGCGAATTCATCCCTCTGTCTGTCTGTCCATCCATCCATCCACCCCCCCATCCGTCTGTCCGTCCCTCCCCCTGTGCGCCGTGCCACCCCCCCTGCCTGGGGCACGCTGACCGCGGTGTGCGCGGGGTGACCCGGTGCGCGGCCTCGTGCCCTGCCTTGCACGCTCGTGTGCTGGGTGGACAGGGGGTGCGTACGCCTGTGCACGTGTGCGTGTGCGTGTGAACACGTGTGAACATGTGTGAACACGTGTGAACACGTGTGTGTGAGCACAGCACGTTCACGTGTGAGCACACGCTCACAGGCTCTGCCCTCACCCGGTGCCGCGCACCCCCTGCTGTGGGTGGCACCAGGCGGGGCGGGGCCAAATGGGAGGAGCCTAACAGGGCGTGGCCAATAAGAGGAGGAGCCTAACAGGGCGTGGCCCACATCAAGGCGGAGCCAAACTGGGTGTGGCCAAGTGGGCGGAGCCTCCAGCCCAAGCGACGCCTCCTGGCATCGCAGCATCCGACGGGGGCCCCGAGCATGCGGCAGGACCCGGCCCCGCGCGGCTCCCGGGGGGCTGCGGTGCCGCCCGCACCCCCCGCCCGCAACGGGGCCGGGCAGGGCCGGGACCCCCCCCTCGGTAGGGACACGGGGCCGGGGCCGGGGCCGAGCCGTCCCCGTGGCGCGGTTGTCGCGGGCTGCGCGTGTGCAGGCACCTTTTTTTTTTTTTTGGATAGCAGTAGAATGCAGTATGCAAATGAGATGGTTATTACCGCAATGTTCGTCAAGCTGAGCTGAGAAGACATTAATAGCCTGATGAATATGCATGTGAATTTGTTAATTAAGTTAATTATTCTGCTGAAAATGCATTCGTCTTCCAAGGACATTTTCCCAATGATTTTTACATGCTTCAGTCATTAGTCATGCTATATTTTATCAGGGAAATGAGTTTGCTTAAGTTGTAAAAAAAAAAAAAAAAAAAAAAAAAAAAAGGGAAAAAAAAAAAAAAAAGAAGAGAGAAAAGAAAGAGAGAGCGAAAGGAAGCCGGGAAGGCAGGAAGGGGAGCAGGAGACGAGAAACAAAGCGCGGGCGGCGGGCGCGGGCCCCAGCCGAGGGGAGCACCGGGGGCGCGGGGCTGCAGGTGGGTGCGGGCGCCCCCGCGCTCCCGGCACCGTCCCCCCCCCTCTGGTCCCCCCCCAGGTCCCTCTGATGACAAACTTTTTTTTTTTCCGGTGCCAAATTTCCAACACATTAATTAATTGTTGTAGCCAATTAACTGTAGTTGTGCAAATGAGTTTAGCACTAATTACCATGCAGTGCCTGTAATCACATAAAAAACTTGCTGAGAGATGGAGGGAGCGGGAGGGAGGTGGGGGGGGGACCGGGCAGCGGGGGCTGGCGGGGGCAGAGGGGACAAGGCCGGGTCCCCCCCCCACCGGACACGGGGCCGTCTGTCCCCAGCCATGCCCGACACCCACCCGCTCTGTGCTGTGAGGGGGGGGCAGCAGAAGTGGGAGCCCCCAGTGCCAGGCCCTGGCAGGACGTGGCCGTGGTCCCGCAGCCCGGGGCAGCAGCGGGGTGAGGCCACCCTCACGGTGTCACCCCGGTGTCCCCAGGGCTGGCGGGGGCTCGGTGGGAGGGGGTGCAGGGGTCCGGTGGTGCTCACCTGCTCCTGATCCCTGTCCTCAGAGGTGTGGGGGCACCCCCGTGGCTGCTGCCCTGCCACGAGCTGTGCTGAGCTGTGCCGTGCCATGCTGAGCCGTGCCGAGCCATGCCACACCAAGCTGTGCCATGCCAAGCTGCGCCGTGCCATGCCAAGCTGTGCCATGCTGTGCCATGCTGTGCCGTGCCGAGCTGAGCCGTGCCATGCCAAGCTGTGTTGTGCCACTCCGAGCCGTGCCGTGCCATGCTGTGCCGTGCTGAGCCGTGCCACGCTGTGCTGTTCCGTGCCGTGCCACGCTGTGCCATGCGAAGCAACAGCAGAACAAAGGAGGGGGACGCATGGCACCAAATGGATGCCTGGGCCCAGCCCTGCTCCTTGTCCTCAATAACCCCCCCCCTGGGCAGAGCCCCCCAGCCACCAGCGCCTGGCACCCCCCAGCTGTGCCCCCTCTCCCCCCCCATCACCTCACTGCCCCCCTGGGCGCTGGTTTCGGCAGTGCCGGGGTCACCAGGCCCGTGCTGAGTCCCCACCGCCGGTGGTGAGGGGTAGCAGGGGATGAGCCCCCCCCCGAGCTGGGCTGCAGGCAGCGGGCGGGCAGCAGCCAGGCTGGCACCCGGCCCGGCAGGGGATTATCTGTGCCATGGATACGGGCTCCATGGGGACCGCCTGCCCGCACGGCTGGGGCTCCGGGTGGCACGGCACGGCACGGCACGGCACGGCACGGCGTGGCACTGCATGGCATGGCACCGCGTGGCTTTGCGTGGCTTGGCATGATGCTGCATGGCACCGCATGGCTTGGCACGGCTCGGCACGGCACCGCACGGCTCTGTGTGGCTCTGTATGGCTCGGCACGGCCCCGCACGGCACGGCACAGCCCCATCTGGCTCAGCTCCGGCAGCCCCACGCACCGCGTCCCACCACGAGCGGTGTCCCCCAGTTTCCCCAGCACGGCGCCAGCCTCTCCCCACCCACGTCCCCGTCCCCGTCCCCGTGTCCCGTGCCACCGTCCCTGCCCGGAAGGCAGAGAGTTAACGCGAGGGGCCCGGCGTGCTATAAATTTTGCATCCGAGTGTGGGGAGCCGGGGCGCGGGGGGAGGCTGGGAAGGAGCCAGTGGGCTGTCTCTAGGTAACAATAAACACTGCGAGCACGGAGCAGCTGTTACACTTACTCTCTCTGCATCACAATGCCGAAATAACGCTAATAAACCCACATGCGCGCGCATCCGCATGCCCCGGACCGGGGGGGGGGGGAGAGCGGGAGGTGGGGTGTGTGGATGGACGGACGGATGGATGGACGGATGGACGGGCACCGGGCACAGGGCTGAGACCCTCGGTGCGGGCAGGGAGCCCCGAAGCCTCCCCGTGAGGCCTAAGAGATGCTGAGGCCACAGAAGCGTGGCCGTGGGGAGGTGCCCGGTGCCCACGCGGGGGCCTCCCGTGCCCACCCGGTGCCGGTGGTGGTCGTGGGGAGGCCACGGGTGGGAAGTGGCGGCCACCGCGTGTCCCCGCTCAGGGCGCTCGCCCCAGGATCCTGCAACAAAGGCTCTGGCACCGCATGGCCGGGGACTGGGTGGCACCACGGTGCTCCACGGTATGCCAGCACCAGCCCCACGCCAGGACCATTCCCTTTGCCCCCCCGCAGCGCAGACCCCACCCAGGGGGGTGTGTGCGGCTGTGTCAGGACCCCCCCAGCACCATCCTGCCCCCTGCACGCTGCCGGTGCCTTCAAGGGGCCGGGGCACAGTGCCCACCATGCGGCACACCTCTGGGGCATGGGGTGTCCGGGGCAGGGGGGGGACAGAGCTGTGCCCCCCCCCCAGCAATGTGCAGGAGGGTGAGGGGCCGGGGGGGGCCGTGGTGGTGGCAGCGCTGCAGTTTGCATTCCAGTGCAGGAGGCAGCTGTGCCGCAACCCCGGCGCGGCCCCCCCAGCGGCACTAAATATTAATGCCTGCCCTACATTGCGCGGCGGCACCTGCCGTGGGCGAGCCGGGAGCCCCCCCCCGCCCCCCCGGCCCTCGCTGGCCAGGCAGCTGCCCCGGCCCCCCCAGGGGCTGTGCCAGAAGGTGCGGGAAGGGGGGGGGGGGGGCTGCGGCTGGGCCAGCTGTGCCCCCCTGCCTGGGCAGGGAGGAACAAAGCGAGGGCATGGGCATGGGGCAGGTGGGGGCAGTGGGGCACGGAGAGCACGGGGGGGGGTCACACAGAGCCCCCCCCCCCCAGCTCCCAAAAGAAGCAGCAGTGACCCCGCAGCCCCCAGCCCGGCCTGGGGGGCGCAGCGAGGGCCGGGGGGCAGCGGGGTGGTTGTGCGCTTTGCCAGCTCCAGCTGCTGGCGCTCACCGCTCACCCCCCCCCCCAAAAAGCCGCAGCTGAGGCCGTGCCGCTCATCACACGTGTGCCAGGCTGGGGGCCGTGCCCCCTCCTTTCCCCCCCCCCCCGGCCCTGGGCACCAGCCAAAAGTCCAGAGCCGAAAAGTGGCGGGTGATTGATGGCAGCGTTTGCCGGGTAAGCGCACCCCGCGGTCCAATCCTCCTACCTTCCCCAATTCCTCCCCTGTCCCTATTCAGAGATCATGTTGTCTCATGTTGGTCCCAGAGGCACCATTAATTAAAAATACATCCAATTAAATGGCAGGTGAAAGCGTGCAGGCGCGGGCCCTCCCCCCCCCCCCCCCCCGGCCGCCTGCCTCGGCTCAGCTGTGCGGCTTCGCGGGGAGGGGGGGCACCAAGAGGGGGCCAGGGTGTTGTGCCAGGCGCCTGCGCGGGGCTCGGCCAGCCCCGTCCCCGGTGTCCCCAAAGCCACCGGCTGCGCTTTGGGCCCTGACCCCGTGCAGGCACCTGGGGATGATGTGCGGGGTGGCAGGGGCAGGAACGGCCCCAAAAGAGAGGTCCTGGATTGGCAGGGGGACGTGGCGGTGGTGGCAGCATCACATGGGCCTGGCACGGCCATGGGGACACGGGGACAGGGGGACAGGGACGTGTTGAAGGAACATCTTGGGGCTGCTGCCACTGCCAAGGTCGTGTCCTGCATGGGGGATGCGGGGACACGGGGGTGGGAGGATATGGGGTGCAGGGATAGGGGATATGGGGATGGAGGCAGGCAGGGATGCAGGAGATGGGGATGAGGGGACGTAGGATATGGGGACGTAGGATAAGGGGATATGGAGATATGGAGAGGCAGGATATAGGAATATGGGCATGTGGGGATGCAGGATAGGGGGCTGGGTGGATACAGGGATGCAGGGATGCAGGATGTGGGGATGTAGGAATATAGGGTTGGGGGGATACAGGCATGCAGGGATGCAGGATATGGGGATGCAGGATGTGGGGATGTGGGGATGCAGGTGTGTGGGGATATAGGATATGGGAATATGTGGATATTGGGATGTAGGAAATAGGGATGCTTGTTATGGGGGCGCAGGATATGGGGCTGCAGGGCTTTGGGGCCGGGCAGCGGTGCGGGCCAGGGCCCGGGGTGGGCAAGGGGGGAGGTGGGGGGGGGGCCGGCCCGTGCCGGGGAAGCCCCCGGCTGCGCGCTCGGCTCCCGCTAATTGCAGATTTTAATCTCGGGCGCTTTCCGCTCGGGGTGCCGGCAGCAGGCACCAGCTGGGCGCGCCGCCGCTTTAATCAAGCTGCGGGCGGGGGGGCGCGGAGCCGGGCGGCCCCGGGGGGGGGGGGGCGGGGGCTGGGTCCCCCCCCCCGACCACCTCCCCCTCGGGCTCAGCCCCCCGCTGCAACCGCCCCGCGCCCCGCACCGGCGGAGGGGAATTTTTTTTGGGGGGGTGGGACCCAAGGCTCCCGTCCCGGGAGAGGGGGGGTCCCTGCCCTCCCCAAAGTCCCTGGGGGGGGGGTCCCCAACCCCGAGGCAGCGCGAGGAGGGAACAGATTTGGGGAGGAAGCGGCGGAGGCGCTGGAGAAGCCGCTTCGGTGCCCGAGCAGCTGCCAGCAAAAAGCGGCGGCCGGGGGGGGGTCCGGAGGGGAGGCGGTGGCCGTGGGGACAGCGACACCTGGTGACGGCCGCGCGCGGCCCCGCGGGAGCGCGCGTGCACGGGAGGGAGCGCACGGACACGCCCGGAGCGCGGGGGGGGGGGGGGGGGCGGGTGCGCGCGGGCGGGTCTGAGCGGGAGCGCGCGTGCAAGGGGCACGCACACGCCCGGGGGTGCACGCGCACGCGGGGGGTGTGCACGGACACGCAGGGGTGTGCGCGCGTGGAGGGCGTGCACACGCAGGGGGCGTGCACACACACAGAGATGCAGGCAGGGTGCAAACGTGCACGTGGGTGCACACGCGTGCAGGGTGCACGCGCACACGCACACTTATTCGGGGTGCTCGTGCACACAGATGCACACGCAGGGTGCACACACACGCACACACACGTGCACACACGCACACACTTATTCAGGGTGCACACGCGTGCAGGGTGCACGCGCACACTTATTTGGGGTGCACGTGCACACAGATGCACACGCACACGGTGCACACACGTGCACACGCACACACACTTATTCAGGGTGCACAAACACGCAGGGTGCACACACACACGCACACTTACTCCTGGTGCACACACACGCACGGATCCACACCCCTGCAGGGTCCCCAGCCACGCACCCACCCACCCCCCTGCACACACACACGCTTGTGCATCCACGCACACGCATGCACTGATGTTCTACACCCCCCCCCCCGGGACACATCCTTGGGGGTGTCAGAGCCCCCTTTACTCCCCGTGTCACCCCCCTGTGCCACACTCACCATCGGCACAGCTCCGTGGCACAGCACCCACGCGTGGGCTCAGCCAAGAAACGTCAAAAAGGCCACCTGAAAAAAAAAAAAAAAGGAAAGAAAGAAAAAAAAAAAAAAAAAAAAGAGCCAAGACTCAGCAAAGAGCACGCGGAGGGACCGGGAGGCCACCGGGTGCCACCGAAAGCCCGGAGAGAGGTGGGGAAACTGAGGCACGGGGAAGGCGGCCCCGGCGTTGGTGTAAAACCGGGAGATTTACAGCGCCGCACGGCCCCGAGCCATTTGGCACGGCAGCTGCTGCGAGGGAAGCTCAATGCAAAAAATAAATTAAATGGAAGCAAACGCTCTGGTCACCTTGGGATGGGGTTGATGCCGCAGGAGCAAGGGCGGGGAGGCAGCCAGCATCCAGCTGGGATTTAAGGATTTAATCCCCCACTCGAAGGCTTCCTCGGCTTGCAACGGGGACGCCCCCGATAAGTTCCCCGTGGGGAGGACGTGGGGGCCGTGCTCGAATAGGACCAAGGCTGCTGCGACCTGCGGCCAAAAGGGTTTGGCTCAGGGTGCTGAGACCACCGGGGGGGGTCCTCTCGCTGCGCCCTGGGGGGGGGAGCAGCCCTGGGCAGGGCGCAGGAGGATGAAGATGAGGATGAGGATGGATGGGGCTGCCCGGCTCCCAGCTGCCCCGCTCATAAATCACGAGGAGGGCGGCCAGGTCCGGCTGCTGGCGAGCTCCCTCCTGCTTTTGGAGGCACAGCAAAACGCGGCGCCTCCGCCGCCCCCCCCCCCCCTCGCCATCTGCACGCGGGTGTATTTTAAGAGGTGTCGGCGGCGGGGATGCTAAACCAGGCGAGAGGAGAGCGAGAAACCGGGGCTGCAGCGGGAGACAAGAGGCGGGGGCTGCTGAGAAGGAGGCACGGGGGTGGCACGCGGACCCCCACCCTCTGGGGAGCCCCCGGACGAAGCCTGTGGCCCCCAAATTCCTGGGGACCCCCGCCCCGCTCGCTGTAGCCCGACAGGGTCAGGCCTGGGTGGCACCGAGGATGCTGGAGCCAGCCCGGAGGAGCAGCAGCTCCCTGCCACCAGCTCTGCTCCTCCATCCTCACACCAATCCCCAGCTCAGCCCCCCCGTCTGCACCCCTTAAGGTCCCCAAAAAGGGCCGGGGCCACAATGCCCCCTGTTGGTGCCATCGCTGGGGGTGCAAACCACGGCCCCGAGCCCCCGCTGAGCACCCCAGGAGCCAGGCTGCAGCCGGGGTTGGCGCGGAGAAGCCCGGGGAGTACCCGCTGCCACCCCAAAAAGGGTGACAAATCCGTCCCCAAGGGGCCTCGGAGCACCCAAGGGACAGGGCTGCCTCTGTCCTTGGGGGCTTGGGACCCCCCAGGGCTGCGTCTCTGCTCCTGGCCCTCCCCGGGTTCTGCTCAGCTCCGGGCTCCGACCCAGCAGCAGCCCCGGCGTCACCCCCCGACCCCATCCACTGCTGGGGGGGCTCACGGACACCTTCGGGGGGCACGGCGGGGGGCTGAGCACCGCGACCACCCGGCCCCGGCCCCGTTCACTTACCAGCACCAGCACCAGGGAGCAGGATCGGGTGCTGGGGTAGGAAAAGGCTTCGGGGGACCCGCGGCGCCCGCGCCACCCGGCAAGGCTACGGCGAGAAAGGGGAATAATTCAAGGCAAGGGAGCACGAGGCGGTACAGTAACAGGAAATATTTAATTTTCCAATCTCCACTTTCCATTTTTATAAACTGAAAAGAATTTTTTTTTTTTTTTTTAATATATTACAAAATATCTGTACAGAGACAAAGGTACAACCAAAAAAAAGGCGCGCTCAGGGCTCGAAACGGAACTCGGGAGAGGTACAGAGAGAGCCCGGCCAGCCGCTTCCCCGCCGGGCACCGACCCCAACGCCATCAAATTTGGGAGGAGAGGCGGGGTGGGCTCCTCCAACAGCTTGTCTGCAAGCTGCATCGCTTCCTAAATCCTGTCAACGCATGTTTTCCCCCCCCCTCGGTAAATCCTTTTGTCTTCTTTGTACAGAGCCACTTCAAAAAAAAAAAAAAAGAGAAAAAAAGAAAAAGGGGATGCTGAGGCTGCAGGAGGGCGAGCCCCCCCCCCCCAGCACTCATGCAACATGGGGTGAAATTTGGGACCAAATCCTTGGCCCTGGCACCTGCAGCCTTCGCTCTGTCATTGCAGGGACTGGGAGCTTGGTGGTGGGACCAGTTTGGAAGAGCCACTGGTGGAGGAGCCCCCAGCTCTGCCCACGCCTCTGCCAGGGAGCGTTGAGAGCCACAGACCCGAACAAGGGACAGAAGTCCGGGATTTCTGTCCCCTGCTCGGGGCGCAGAGGGCCAGGAGCCCACCTGGGGTCCCTGCTGCAAACCTGAGCGGCCCCAGAGCTGGGGCTGGTGCCTCGTGGTGCCCCCCAGCCCCGGCATCACCCCACGGGGAACAACCCCAAGCTCGACCCCAAAAGCTCACGGGGCCGTGCCAGGTCCTGGGGAAGCCGCTCCTGCCCTGCTGGGTTAAGGAAGGCTCCGTCCTCGTCGGGTTTTTCTGGGGAGAAGCCAAATTTGGAAAGATAATAAATAGGCATCCGCTTCCTAAGAGGATTCAGCCCTGGAACACGACTTTTCCTTCCAAATTGGATGGGCTCGGGAGGAAAAGGCAGAACAACAACAACAACAAAAGCTCCACCACGCACCAGCGCTGGCAGCTGCACGGTGGAGAGAAAAAAAAAATAAATTAAAAAAAAAAAAAACAACTCTGGAGAGGTGACTGCTTTATTTAGCGCGCTCTGCATCTTACACAACTTCTCTTCAACCCCCTCCCCCCCCAGCACGTCAGGCATAAACTGGCAATTAAAAAAAAAATCAAAAAGCTGCCCCAAACCCCAGACCCACGCTGGGGATGCGCAGCAGGAGCCGCTCGCCCTTCCCGGCCGGGCGCATCGGGGGGGAAAAAAAGAAATAAAGCCAAAGGCTGCCGCAATGCCTGTGAACTCAACAACTCTGTTTTCCATAGGAAAGGCCTACTTGGAAAAAAAAAACCTTATAAATATGTACCTCTGGTTTATTTGTCTCTCTTGTCAAAGTTTCATGGAAATGGGCGCCGCAGCGCCCTGCGGGAGGGGGGGACTCCCGGGGACACTTCCCCAACAAAAAGGTTTCTGCGGCCCCGAGCCACTGCCCGCCCCACAGGCAGCCTCCTGGAGCCTCCCCACCACATTCGGCGTTGGTTTTGTTTTCACACTTTAATTCTCTCAGCGGTTTGGAAGTCCTGACTGACAAAGAATGCGTATTTTCTGTGTGAGGTGTTCGCTTCGGCTCTCGAGCATCTAAAAAAAACCGAAAAAAACAAAAAAAA
Source organism: Aythya marila (assembly GCF_965140915.1). Classification (NCBI taxonomy): domain Eukaryota; kingdom Metazoa; phylum Chordata; class Aves; order Anseriformes; family Anatidae; genus Aythya; species Aythya marila. The sequence goes on from NC_139066.1 coordinate 4,675,758, forward strand.
ACGCTTCCCACTGCAACTTTAGGGCAGGAGAGGTACAAAACTCAAAGAGACCCCTCCCGAAAGCCAATTTTCTAAGGCTACTGTCAGAAGAGAAGTGCCCCAGAGCCACCAGGGTCGGAACCTCAACATGGAATCGAGCGAGGAAGGGGCTGGGTGGGAAAGAAGCGGGGTGGGGAGGTCTGAGTACAAGCCAGTGCCCCGTCCGGGCTGTCCACAGCCAAGACAACTGAGCCCAGTGTCCCTGCAGTGATATATTTCCATTTATTTATTCATTTTTTTTTGTTTTTTTTTAAGGGGATTGAAAACATCACTTTGGGAAGCAGGCTCTCCCTCTGCCCCTACCTGCCCCCCTGGCTTCTCCCTCCGAGAAGCGCCGCAGCCCAGCTTGCGAAATTCTTTTATTTCATTCCTCCACCGCGGCTGGTTTGTCCCATTCCTCCTCTTTTTTCACTAGCTCCCCCCCACCTCCTCTGCTGGCTCAGGGCAGAAACCTCACCGTGGTGGTATTTTTTTGTTTTGTTTTGTTTTTGTCACTACCCAAGCACGAGAGCTTTTCCCAGCGCGCCCCCCCGAGCCGGGAGCAGGGGACGTCGCAGCAAGGAACGCAACGGGGAGCGCAGCCCAGCCCTGGCTCTGGCCCAAATCTCACTCACGGCCACGAGGCGAGGCAGGGAGAGGCGAGGGCGAGAGGACGGGGATCAGTAGGGAACCCCTCGGCCCCGTCCCCCGCGCGGAGGCACTCGGCCGGGCCCTCGGTAAGCCTTGCCGTAGGGCACAGCCTGGCTGGGGGCACCCCATGCGTGGCCGGTTCCTGCCCCGCTGGCGGCGGCCGTCCCCGCGCCCAGCTCGCCGTAATTTTGGATTTTGGCCTCCGGGTGCAGCAGCGTGGTGGTGGTGGTGGTGGTGGCGGCGGCGTTGTTGCTCCCCTCGGTTTTGGCGAAGGGTTGCCCGACCGAGTGTATGGCTACGGGGACTCGTGCGAAGCGGAGGTCCTGGTCCCCTGGGAACTGGACAGAGCCCATGCCCTGGTAACTGCTCGTCTCCCCGAGGTGGCTCACGGAGCCCAAAAAGGTCCTGCTTTTCCCCAGAGGCTGGGCAGAAGGTTCCAGCAGCGTCTGGCCCGAGTTCAGCTCCTCGGCCCCGAATCCCCCCTCGGAGCCCTCGGCGCTGTAAGTCCTGGAGGAGTGGGACCTGCCGTAGTCCGCCGACCTGGAGGCCTGGTGCTCGTGCGCCGCGTGGCTCTGCGACTCTGCCTCTTGCTGGGAAAAAAGCTGCAGCAGAGCAGCCGTCACGGCTGGGTTCAGCTCCGGCGCTGCGTTGGAGAGGTCTCCTTCGGAGAGAGGCGGCAACGGCGGCGGCGGCGGCGGTCCGGGGGGCTCGGGGGGTCTCTTCTCTGGTGGGAGAATGCGAGGAGGACATGCTGTGGAAGGGTTACTCCTTTTAAACACCGTCTTAAAAAAGCACGCGAGCAGATATAAATACATTTCTACCAAAAGAACCAAAAAAAAATAATAAAAAAAAGAAAGCAAAGAGCCCTACAGCACGCCAGCCTGCTCTCCAGGATGCGCTGGAAGGGAGGCGGAGGATTTTAGGGGCTGGATCTCGCTGCAAGCCCAGCACACACCTCCCTTAAGGGCTCCCCCGCGCTCCCACCTAGTCAGCAGCAGCTGCCCTAACACCTGGGCACCCGCAGAGGGAATTCCTGCTCCCCGATCAAAGGCTAAGGCAGGGAGGGAGACAGATGTGAGCCCCGGATAGCTCGTGCACCTCGGAAACGGGCCTCCTGCCCACAGGGACACCGGTGGCACACGCGTGCCACCGAGCTGGTGAAGGGTTTAGAGCAAAACCCAGCCCCAAAAAACAGCCCCAAAGCCAGCCCCGACCCCATCCCATGTCCTAGCCCCCAGCACCAGCTCCTGCTTGTACCCACAGTGATGGGAAGGGGACAGCTGCCCCCAAGCTGTGTCCCCGGCCGTGTCCCCTCTCTGCCTCCAGGGCTCCTTACACCAGGGGCTTCCTGGCTTCTCCTGCTCCCCGACCCTTTTAAGAACTTCTCCAGCCTACAGCCCCAAACAATCTCAGCCCCCAACCATTTGCATAGCACCGACTGCCCTGCCACATGTGCAAGCCCGTCCCCTTTTCCCCTTTTCCCCCCCTCCCAGCTCAGACCCGAAGCAACAAGCACTCCTATAACCAAAGGATTCCTCCTGCTAAGAACAAAAGCACCCTCCTAGCACGCCCCCGCCGGCCCTGCTCCTGCTGCTTCGCCTCCCTGAGCCTGCAGGAGAACAAAGCAGCCGGGTGAGGCGATGCGAGGAGCCCAGAGCAGAGCTCGGGCCCTGTCCTGCCAAGGCAGCCGCCCGCAGGACGCTCCAGTCCTGAGCCCTGCACTGCCTGCGCCTCACTCAGCACCAGGATCGGCTAGGTGGTGACTAAAAGCTATTACTGGCGATGACACAAGAGGCCACGAACGCCTTACTCGAATCAGATCCTCAAATCATGTGCAAAAGTGGTTATTAAAAAGGTCAAACTTTATTGTGAAAACCAGTAGTCTTCCAGGACCACCCCTCCACCCGTATCCGTCAGTCCACTTTAAAACTAGATTGTATTGAAATCCAGAAAAACAATCTTCAGGTAATTTTAAAGCCAAGCTGATTTGGGGACAGCATAGCATTTAAAATAATTATAAACAGAGAACAACGTTATTTAATTGAATCTGCTCTACAATAACCTAATTATCTTCCAGTACTAGGGCAAAAAAAGAAAAAAAATAAAAAAAAAAAGCACGATCACAACTGGCTTGTGGTGGGCGGGTGTGTTGAAGGCACGAGAACACAGCACGTTCAGCTACATTGCAGAGGAGTTGTGTATCGGGCCAAAAGAGGCTCCCTGGAGAGTCTGAGACATACTCAGGAGGCGCTTCTAGAATTTGGTGAGGTCGTCACAGGATGTTGCTAATAATTCAAAAAATCAACAGAAAAAAAAAAAAAAAAAAAAAAGACATGGAGATATTTACACTCACCTCTGAGAAGGAAATCCAAGAGATCACTGATACAGTAGGTCTTTAAACATGCCTCTTACTCGCTCTACAAGGACCAGCCGTGTGGCTCAACCTCAGAAGCTGCTGAATTTCAGTGCTCGTCCGAGTCAGACCAGGACGTACGGACCAGGCAGGCTGAAGCTGGATGCACAGCGTGTGCAGAATGGCTACCAGCCTCCCGTTTCAGCACTCTCCAATATTTCAGTTCTCATGCTATATTTACAATCCTCTCTGCGCTTTTTTTTTTTTTTTTTGGGTGTTTGTTTCTCGAGTGGGCAGGAAAGCAGGACGGGAACGGTGCAAAAATAGCTGGGCTAAGTAAGACAGGGAAATCTGCACGGCTGCAGACCCAACGCCCTGTGCAAAAAAAACCTACCTGAGTGTGTAAACCCAGTGTGGAATAACAGCAACTAATGACAGGGTGCAGACTAGCAGCTGCTAGGAGCATCAGAGGAAGAACCGACCTGCCACAAGCTTCCCCTTTCATTTTGTTTTTTTTTTTTGTTTTTTTTTTTTTTAGGGAAAAAGCAAAGCCTTTCATCTTCACTGACCCACTCACAGTGGGGTATTATAGGGTTTAGTGTTTTGGAGACCTGAAGCAGACCAGTAGGTGTGTTTTGGCTCTTTGCAGTTGTTAAAAACCTCCTTAACAGCCCAGTGCTTACCGCAGGGAGTGGGTCAGTGTCTGCCTTTGGAAATCTGGTGCTTGCCCACCACATCCTAGCCCCCAGCTCCTCCCATCCTCACCCCCTGCCCCGCTTCACGAGCCTCCCTCTGACACAATCCTCCAAACATCTCGGTTCCTCCCGGGCAGTTAAACTACAGAGCCTTCCATACGAGTGCCTAATTGTTCAAACAAGTGAACGGCATCCCAAGATGCACAGGCTAGGGTCGTGAGTATTTACCTGTGCTTTCCTCCGGATGCACTGTCGGGGTTTTCCTCGGCCCCCGCTGCTCGCTGCTTTTCTCCCCTTTGCTCTCCTCCAGGGTTATGACAGGCTCCTGGCTCTTCATCAGCTGGCTGAGCAGAACGGCCAGCACGTTCTGCATTTCTCCCTGAGCACCGGCTGCTTCTGGAGTCACCTGCTCCTCCAGTGGCTGGGCCTCCGTGGGTGGCTCTTCTATGGCTTCCTCTGCTGCCGCCGCCGCCGCCGCCGCCTGAGACTCCTGCTGCTGCGTGGTGGCTTCCGTCAGAGCGTTGATGGACTGGTTGAGAGCCTCCAGCTGCTGCTGCATCTCTGGGTTCGAGTGTACGTTTAACAGCTGGGCCATCTGGGGGACGCTCAGATCAGTCTGGCTCTGCAGCAAGTTCAGTAGAACAGCGAGCTCGCTCTGATTCAGCTGCTGGGTGATGTCTCCGAGGCCTGCAGGAAACACGAGAAGCATCACAGAAAGGTCAGGGGAAGTCTCACCGCTCAGTAATCGTGGCACTGCACCAGCCGACACCTTCTCCACGGGCCCGGGGAAGGCGTGGAATCCTCCTCCTGGAGCTGGTGAGATTGTTTGCTCAGGTTTCCCCATCAGCGAGCCCCCTGCAGCCTGCGATGGGCTCCAAACAGCGCTGCAGCAGCACCCCGTGGCACTGCTCACACACTGCACTCACCCACGGCTGCAGCTCTGCTCTGTTAGGAAGAGGGAGGCTTTGTCAGCGCCCAAACCTCACAGAACCACGCGTGGCTGCTCATTAACATCAGCTCAGCCAAACCTCCCCCCCGCCTTGGGGCCGTAAACTAACCGAGGTCATCCCAAAATCACAGCACCTACAGCCCTGGTCGTGGCAGCAAGCCACGATGTGGGATGCCAAGATGTGGGATTGAGACCTGAGCCCGTTTCAGGGGTGATCAGGGCAGCAAATGAGGGCAGTCAGCTCCTCCCGAGGCCCTTGCAACGCTCCGTGGCACAGGAGCACTGCCTCCTGCACTCGAAAGCAGGTTTCCTGGGACAGGGCTAAGCTGCTGTTTGGGCTGGAAGAAGGGCGTGTTCCGCTGATGCAGCCAAATAAATGAGGTCAAGCTGAAAGCGATTCCTCACGAAAAGCTGGCCTGGGATCAGAGGGCTCCGTCCTGAGCTGCGAGTTTGTCTGAAATGCCTCCTTTAAATGGCATCACCTCCCTCTGCACCACACAGGACCAGAGAGCCCTCTGAGTGACATGGGTGTCCCTTTCACACCGACCCTGCGAGCCAAGCTCCTTGGCAAGCACGGTGCGCTGGGTTGGTTTCAGAAGCTTAAAATTAATCTTCCCTTACAAATTCAGCTTCCCTTCCTGGTGCACAACCCATGCCCTGCCACTCGCTCCTCTCTCTGTTAATCCAAGCAGCACCTTTGGTCCATCTGCCATGTTTCAGCGAACACATGGGTTGTGTTCCCTCGAGCAAGAGCTGTCTTCCTCGCTACTTGTCTGTTCAACATTTGACACAAAGGAATCTTCAGCCCGCATATGGGTTTTCCTCAGGCTTCTAGAGAACAATCGGAATGGTCTGGGCAGCTCTGTGCATCTCCACATTCCTGGAATCAACATCCCTCCCCTCCAACTATTTTTGGGACACCAGAAGGTTGAAGGCGTTTTGGTCACAGTGCACAAGTCCCAGTCCTGGGAGTCTTTAAGACCAGAGGATCTTTTCTCTAAGGAATCACGCTCAGTAATAGACATTTTTACCCACCAACCCCTAGTCTGTTATCTCCCATGCCTAAGCTTTATATAATTTGATCAGCAGGATCAGACTCCAGCTCATTTGCACGCTCGTTAGATGGCTGCTCCTGCCAGCCTGATATCTGTTACTCTGCTGGCCAGAGTGACTCCAGGATTCCTCGTATTATTCTTTGTGAAAGCGGGCTTAGAAGCCAATAATGTAACTCTTAAGACTTCTGAAGACCAGCCAGAATGCTCTGTAGCCAACAGCTTTCAGAGCAGACAAAAAAAAAAACAAAACAAAAAAACAGGAAGGTTCTGGAATGCCCCTTGCGTAGAAATGGAGGTGAAAGAATGAGATTGGCTTGAAGAGACTCAAGCAGCCCACATCCAGAGGAAACCGCAGACAGAGGGAAGGCAAGGTATCAAGAGGAGCCCTTCACAGGCCAGACGAGGCACTGACCTACTGCATCTCCAACGCCAGGCTCTGTTTTGAGCTGGGCAGGCTGTGAGTGCACAGGACTGCTGTTGTTTTTGACAGTGTCTGTGCTTGTAACAGAGGTAGTTTCTTTCCGAGAAACTTTTGATAACGGTGGCTCCTCCACTGCGATCCCGCTCTGCCGCTGCCGCCGTCGCTTCTTGCTCCACAGCTCGTGGCAGTCCTGCCAGTGGGGAAGGCTGGAAGAGAACAAGACTCAGCAGGTAAGAAAAACGGCACCAAAAAAAATAACAAAAAACATTTCAAGGCCACAGAAAACTATCAGTGCCATCAGAGAAGCAGGGATGTTCCTCTGACTGCAGCCCTACCATTAAACCCAGAAGGGGTGAGTGCTAGGACCAGGAAAGGCAGCTCAGTTTCCTGTGAATCAGGTGATCTGCACTGAGGTCTCGCTCCTGAATGGAGTGGGTTCGCTACAGTACACACACACCCATCGTGAGCAAACTTACACCCAGCTCTGTGAGCGCAGTGGCTTTAAGAAAGCAACTCGTTTTACTAACTCTGAAGGAAGGGGAACCTCAGAAGCCACTTGCTGTACTCGCATGCAAAGTAGCTAGAGCAGAATTTTATAGTCTGCCTAATTGGGGTGGGAGAAAAGAGCTGCAAACAGCACTGCTGAGCGGTGTTCACTCTCCTAGCCAACTAACAAGCCGTATAAACACGGCCTGGCCTCGATGGCACAGAGGACAGGGGGTTTACTACGTGCTGCTCTCACATCTCCCAAGTTTTAGAGCACCTTACGAGCATTACGCTGAGCTTTATAAAACCAGCCCCAGTTTCAGGCAAAAACGGAGAGACCACACGAGCTGTCTGCTCAGCCATCTCCAAATCCAGGGGCAGAGCTGAGAAACGAATCCAGAAATCCTAACTTGATTCTGAGGGAAAAACCAAGGCCAAGCCGGTGACTCCTTCCCAAAGCTCGTTAGCAGAGCCCACCACCGGGGAGGATGCCAGCTGGAACTTACTCTGGGGGTGCCATTTTGCTCAGGTCAACGTCCTTCAGGAAGTCACTCTGCAGGGCCTGTTCTGCTGTGCAGCGCTTGCCAGGGTCTAGCGTCAGCATGTGGTCCAGCAGGTCGAGAGCAGACGAGGGAATGCTGCAGAGAGTTGGAAACACGGCTGAGTTAAGGGGTTGTTGTGAACTGGGGGAGCTGCCAGCTTCCAGAGAGCCACCTCACGCCCAGGAGAAGTCCGTACGGTCAGATTTTTATTACTAAGGGATGCACAGCTCAAAGACATCATGAGAGGAAACAGATCCACAGTATTTCTAGCCTCATTTTTCCCATTTAGGAAGCGCAGCTCTGCCACAAGTCCCACAAGCTTATCACACGATTATCCTCTCCCCCCAGAGAGCACATCTCTGAAGTCACACAGCCTCAGCACCGGGAGAATGCCACGCTGCCAGGCGTGACTTCCAGATACGGACAGACAAGGCAAGACCCAGCTAAAAGTGTCCCACGTGCGCAGAGGCAGGGAGTCCCTCTGGAAAGCACGTGTGGCAGATCAGCTGTTTAGTGGACAGTGAGCCCCTTCCAGCCTTCCACAGGTGGGAGAAGCCCTCCTGGCTGCCTGAGGATGCAGGATAAGCACGGGAAGCACTGCTTTACCCTGCCAGGTACACTACAGCTGAGGGATGGATCTGTCTCACAAGGTAACATGTGGCTGTAACCCCCACGCTTATCCTTTCCTGAGTGGAAACTCACAAGGAGAACTCCTCACGCAGGCGCCTTCGGTATTGCTTCTTGGGTTTCATAGTGTTGAAGTAGGGCAACTTGATGACATCTGGCCACACTGCTGGACAGGGGCTCCCACAGAGGCGGCTGAGAAACAGAAAAGCAGAGTAAAATCAGCAGGTGAAATGCAGCAAGAAGCAGAAGTGTCACTGAATCAAGTGACGACATTTCCTTTCTAAGCAGCTCGGCACACCAACAGCCCAGGTCTGTGCACACTTTGACAAGGATTGGATTAACAACAGGTTAAAAAGATGGAACCAGGAAGAAGAAAAATGCTTACTTGAGTTTATAAAGCATTCAACAGAATGAATTTTCAGTGAGATGTAATTTAAGGTCATGATTTTTGCACTCAGCTAACTACAGCAAAGTTTACTGAGGGTGCATACGTTAGTAGCCAGACACTCGATAGTAGGTATGGACACCTAGATGCTTAACTATTCACTGTTGTAGTTCCAGTCATTTACTGATCCTTTTTTGCAGGCAGATTAGAGAGAGAGGGCTCTTATAATACAGCGACTATGTGCACGAGCAGTTTCTGCAGTACCTCTTCTCATAGGCATGCATGTGCAATGCTTTACCTGATTAATTCAAGCTGAGCCAGTTCCAGATTGGCTTGAAAAATAGGCTTCTTTGTAAACAGTTCCCCGAGGATACAGCTGGAAAGAGGAAAAGCAAGAGGTCACGACAGCAAACCCTTGGGACGATCGTTTGAACACTGCAGCATTTCTGTTCAGCAGCAGGTTTGCCTAAGGAGAGTTATTTGCATCGGGGCTTGTAGTTGAGGACTGACAAACTAACCTACGTGTACAGTCACCAATTCCATGCAGCTGGGAAATACACTCACTAGTCTGGTTAACACATCACGAGCTTCACACTAACTCTTTGCAGGGAGAGTAGGATGTGCCAACAGCTCAGTAAGAAAAACAGGCAGGCCTCTTTTTCCTCCATTTCAGCCCAATTATCCTTCCAACTTCACTGCCACAATTTGGGGGATATCTGCGGGCCCAAATATCCTCAGCTGCCAGGAGCCTGCTGTTTGTCATGGCCAAGCACAGAATACAGCCACAGAACGCACACACGGCACTTGTACAGCTGGAAGGGAAAGGAGAGGGGGCAGCTCTGGCTCAGTCAGTCCTTAACATCTACCCTGAAGCCTTCTGGTAGGAATGACAATCAGTGCCAAATATAGCAGCAGACTGATAGAGGCACCTGTCTGCTGGCGCAGGGCTGACCCCACTCATTTGGCACAGGACTCCGAATAGCAACTGGACTTCACGGCCAAAGTTTCCAGAAGTAATTAGGAGGGCCTGCCTTTTACAATGCCTTTGTTGTTGCGTACTAAGTTCCACTAAAAGTTTACCCACGTATATCACAATGGGATGCACACACTTCAGGAAATCCAGTCCCACTTCTAAATGTTGAATCCTCGAGATTTTGGTTCCGAATCACTTGGAAGAGTTTTTATCTTTGTGGCTAAACTGCCCAAAGACAGCATTAGTTAGGGGACAGCCACCTACTTACTTAAAGCACAGAATTTTGTAAGTATTCCTATCCTATGACAGCACTCTCTGCCTAGCTGGAGCAGATTTTCAGAGATTAGCACAAGTCAGAGGCTACCTTCCATCAGAACCTCTCCATTATTCATATGATGTGCCCAGCCCAGAGAGGACAGAAGATACAAGCCAGGCACTTACCCACAGCTCCACACATCTATGGCCGGCGTGTAACGCTCCTCACCTAGCAGCAATTCTGGAGGTCGATACCATAACGTAATGACTTTATTTGTGTATGGACGGCTGGAATGGAAACAAATGTAAATTGACATCGAGAACCATAAAACCCTTGCAAAGGGTAATTATTAATTCCAAAGCGTAGAGTTAGCATGTAAGTAGAAGCAGTGGGCCTTCAAGTGCCTAGATTTTCAGAGCACCTGAGTTAAATAGAGCTGCTGAGATATCACAGCTTTTACAATCTTGCCTAAATGTACCAGGCAGCGGGTTGTAGGTACTCAAGACTGAAAAATCCTGACCTGCAAGAGGCAGCAGCACGCTGCCACAACTGAATAGTGACCGACCTCAATAGCTCAGAGCAAAATGTGGTCCAAGGCAGGCAGAGATGTTTCAGTTCCTCATGGGTGTGTCTAATGGGAGGCTATTAATACCAGCCAGGAGGATTTTCTCCTGACAGCTGGAACTGTGTTACTGCACTTACACCATGCTGGAAATCATTTCTCAGGCAATGCCAGGGCTTCTGAGTGAAGGGACTACGCGAGTATCAAGAACAAAGGAACTCATCCCACCTAGGTAAGTCATTTCCCTTCTCCTCTACCCCCAGCCTCACCTCTCCTCCGAGCTGTAGAGTCGGGCGAGTCCAAAATCTGCAAGTTTGATTTGCCCACTGAAAGACAAAAACATTCACAGGTTTGAACTTAGCCGGGCTCACGTGCTGCAAGCAGTAAAAGGGAAGGAAATCTCTCCACGTAGCAGGCCTAGCCAAGCAGTATTTGCAGCAATTACTTCTGGCTCTATCAGTCTTAGTTTTTCAGACCCCATTTCATGTTTAAAAGAAACGAAAAGTAGTAATTCAATCCTATTTCTCTCACCATCCCAACAGGCCAATGTCTCAGAAGTTCTTATATGACAACCAGACACGCGGATGCTATGTGCAGTACCATTCTCACAGGTTCAAAGTTTTCTAAGGGTATCCAGACAACAACTTGATAATTAACAGCAAATGAATAACCGTAATGTATTCTGCAACAGACTGTGTTACTGCCAAACACTATCTGGAGAAGAGAGAATTCAGGGAGAGCTGCTGCTTTTGACCTTAACCCTCAATGGTTTCCCTGCATACCAGCACTTCCAATAAACGGTATTTCTGCCAAAACGCCATGGAGACCAAGGGCACAGGGAGATCCATTTAATTTAAGCTAACACAAAAGAAACTTAACTACAAGAAGCTGCAAAACAGCGAGCAGAGGGTCTGATGTGGAGAGACTGCTACTGGCAGCACGTTACATGGAAGGCTCTTAGGGCTGCTCCCCCTTGCAGAAGGAGCTGTGTTCTCAGCCAGCTGCAGCACCCACAAAAGCTAACAGTTGGTGGAAACATGCAGGACTGTATTCTTACAGGGGTTCAACACCTCCTATTCCTAAGCTTCCTCAAAGTGAAGACAACAACTGAGTGCTTTCAGCTGAACCCGGGGGAATGCAGGGAAAGGAACTTGGAAAGAACCGTGCCAACTGCCAGGTTACCTGTTGTTCAGTAAGATGTTGGAGCACTTGATATCTCGATGAAGGAAATTCTTTTTGTGACAGTAATCCAGACCTTCCATTAACTGTTTCATGAAAGACTTGATATGGTCCTCTGAGAAATGTACCAAGCCAGATTCTAGCAGCCCCATTAAGTCATGGTCCATGTACTCAAACACAAGGTAAAAGGCACCTGGTAAAATAAAGAGGAATGATTAAGACCAGAGAGGAGAGACCAAGGAGGAAAAAAGAATGGAAGCACATTCAGTTGTTGAAACATTTTTCTTTGTGTTTTCAAGCTGAACATCTGAAATCCAGATGTCCAAATTCTGAACAAATCAGTTACCTCTGAAATAGCCATGTTTACCCACCCATTTTTTATTTTTAAAGTTACTTTGATGAAAAGTATTCTGCTATGCACGCCTTGAACTGGTGCTTCTGTTGTCCCCTTCTCTCATGATGAGGAAGTTCACAAACAAACCAAAGCAGGTGGGATGCTGTTGCACCATTCTTCCACAGTGGCAGAGGACAGAAAGCTTTCCACACTGCCGGTGAGTTACCAGCACTAATCAGTGTTAAGTGACCCCATATAGGCTTTTTTCCCCCAAAATTTCTTCTCTGACCCTACAGGAAAAAATGCAATGTATCCTTTTAAGCCTGCTTCTACCTCTGCACTGCGACAACGCACAGTAACCAGGATCTATCCTTTGATGTTAAGGCCAAATTTGGACGCCAAACTTGCTGGAAACGGGCACTGAGGAGGAATGCAACAACAACAAAATCTACAAACACCGGGATTTTAATTTCACACTAACAAACAAACGAAGTTGCAACACCTCTTCGGCTAATTGCAGCCCCACCCTGCAGCAAACACTACCTTTGTCCTTCTTGAAATCCAGTGCATCTTGTTTGTCCGTGACAATTTCCTTCATGTTAACAACACTGCGATGGATCAGCTGCCGAAGAATTTTGATCTCGCGGATGGCTGTGATGGGGAAGCCTTCCTTTTCATTGTCCAGTCGCACCTTCTTGAGAGCCACCAATTCACCTGCCAGAACACGGCAGCGTTAAAGCCTCCGCACACATCCCTGCTAACAGCTCTGAGCTTCCAGCAGGACGCTGAGCATCGCTACAGGCAGGGCCAGCATCCACCCAGACACAGCAGAGCTGCTTTAGTTACCACCCCACTGTTTTTTGCTAGCAAAGCTCTGTCAAAAGTTATCACACCAACACAAGACAGATGACACCGGGGCTCCTCCTAGTTTGCTTTAGTGGAAAATCAGACAGGTGAACTCAAATTACCCCAGAAAACGCTCCAGTCCCTTTCACGAGCTACAGTAAAACCTGACAAGGCTTCAGTTGGCATCTATGGCTGCCACGGTTGTGCACACTGGATACACAATTCCAGGAGCAGAGAGGGCAGCTGGGCACTCAGCAGCATTGCAGAGCCTGGAATGATCTTTACCTGTATCCTTGTCCTTGGCTTTGTACACCTGCCCATACGTCCCTTCTCCAATAATCCCGATGATGTCAAACTTGTCCACGCAACGCTTCCCCCAGTCGCTTTCTGTCTGCCTCCTTTCCCCATATCGAGGACAACAGATTCTGAAAGAGGCAAGAGGACTGTCAGACAGCTGAGTGCTCCACCTCACCCCTCAGACACCCCCGTTCAACTGCTTGGGGCTATACCCTAAAGAACAACAGCAGAATTTGTCTGTGCTCTCATGTGCTGTGTATGTTTAAGAGTTTAATGAATTATGCTACGTGATCTCAGCTCTCCAGATCCAGGCACTGTCATACAGGGAGAAAATCCTACTCCAGAGACTGAGGCACCCCAGCCAGAACACTCGCAGGATCTGATCTTCCCCCTTTTTCTCCTCTTGAGGAAATAAGGAGTACAAAGCAGCGTGGAAACGATGAGCAAAGTGGCTACCATGCCACCTTAAATCCCCAGACTTTGAGATGGCAGAACCACTCTGCTACCGCCTTCCTGGGGCACGCAGGTTACTACACAGACCTCATTACAGGCTTTAACAGAGTAGCTTGAAGAACCAAAGCCTTATCTTTATCTAACAAATTTCAAAGAATGACATTACAGTAAGACAAAATTATTATTTGGAACTTTTGTTTCGAATAAAACCCAAATTTCCAGGGTTTATACGAAGTGCAGCTAGCACCTTGCACAAAAATTACCAGGGGAGCTCGCTGTCTTGACAGCTGCATAAATTTTGCTGCCAAGGGGAGTCGTGTGTGCCCTGCACACAGTCAGCTCCTCTAGGAGCTCCAGTGTGCACCACAGCACTACCGTAAAGCTTTGGAAACCCAGGCTGACATCTCTGAAGAAATACAAAACCTAACAATCAGAAAGAGCTGAAAAAAAAAGAAAGAAAGCCTTACTTTGGTCTCTTCTTGAAGGGTTGCTGAGGTGGTGTGGCTGCCTTTGGTTCCGGGGAGTCGGGAGGAGATGGATCCCCCCCAGGGAGCTCTGGAGGGAGCGGGAGGTCCGTGAGTAAGTGTCGTGGTCTCTGCTCTCTATCTTTCTTCACAGGTTTTGGAGGAAGAATCTCTTTTGGACTAAACTCCGAAAAGTTAATACAACACAGGAATCAGATTTAACAGCCAATCAACAAACAAACAAACATTCTACCGTAGACAAAAGCTGTCTGTTTGAGAGCATAAAGCTAGGAGCCCAAGTTTAAGTCCCCAAATTAGCATAGCCACGTATAAAACTGGAAAACAGCCTTAAATTTCACAACGCTAAGAGGTCAGGAAACGAGCGTTACGTTTGAATGCATCATCTTCTAATAAACACGTGGCTGTCCTCAGCTAGCACTTGCTCAACGTGCACAAATAACTGCTGCTTCTGAAGTTCCTGCCCGACTGCTCAGGTTATCAGCCAGCACCGCCTTCCGACCTCACTTCCTCCCTCTCGTCCATTTACTGCCCTGAAATTCAACGCATGACTTGGCCGGGATCGCTATAAATACCAACCCAGAACCACGGCTCTGAGCTTCTTAGCAAGGACTGCCACACGGCTCTAACTTCTGCTGGGAAACCAGAAGTTAACTTCTTTTTTTTTTTTTTTTGTGTGTAGTTAAATTATCAATGGCATCAGAAGCTCATTCACGTACATGGAGTACATCTCTTGTGTACATACACGGCAGGAAGAATTCCTAGGGCTGAGTTGGCAGGAGCTCTCCTACACACAAATCTGTTTCACCAGGCAAAGGAAGACTGAGAGGTAGGAACCACCTCCCAAGGTTCATTTTTTAGGTGGCCAGCGGGAGGTTTGCAGATTGTCAGCATCAGCAGGTCTAGTGCTCATCAGCACAGACATCTCCGCTGAGATGAACGCTTGGAAGCGGGTCGTTTGTCTGATTTTCCTCCCAGAGACTGCCCAAATAACAGGAAAAGCTCTCGTGAAATATAGTGAAGATACAAGTGAGGCAAAGCAAGGCACTGTCCTGGCACTGAGGTGTGTTCTGTAAAGGAAGGGGGCAGCAATCGTCCGTCCCCTGCTACAGAAGCCACCACGAGTCCCAGCAGCCAGGTCTCCGGAGGAAAATCTTCATTGAAAGGCGCTGCCAGGAGGAAGAAAATCAAGAAAGCTCCGAGAAACAACTGGAGCAGGAGAGCCGTGCGTGCTGCAGCTCCATCCCCGTTAGCTGGGAATGCAAAACGGTGCCCAGGGAGGCGACCTCAAAGCAGGAGGACCCCCAGAGGAGGTTCTGCAGGGCAGCAGCCAGGAGGCCAGCCCTTCGCAGCCCTCCCACATGTGCTGTCACGCTGCCCTGGTGGCAGCCTTACAGACCCTCACCGGGCCAAGAAGGCAGCTCCTCATCTGACTGCACGTTTAATCCCCCTCTAACCAGCAGCTGTTTGCTCCTGGTGCTGTACAAATACCTACTGCTACACGCCCTCTGACCCTGCTGAGATCTCAGCCTCTTTCCAGAGGCACGAACAGCAATTTCTTCAAAAGATTTCCCTGGGAAGGGCACAGCTGTGCCTGTGGGCTCCAGCCACTGGTGGCCAGCCTCAGCTCCCTTCCCCAGGCTCTCTGTTAGCAGCTTACAGCCGCTCATCTTCGTGCTACGAGGTGGCTGCTGGAACTTTAATTACCACCAGGACATTTGGGCTTCTCACCCGGCACTGAGGAGGCTGAACGGACACTTCAGAGCTGCCCAAGCATCAAGGTGACAAAATCCAAAAGCCAGCCCCTGACAAAGGCTCCCAGAAGCCACCTCCTGTCCTCCCCACCCCCAGGCAGCACAAACGCCATCACTCGGGTCTGTGTGTTTAACTCTCAGTGCTGTGAAGTCAGCCAGAGGCTCCCAAAAATCCGTGCAAGCTAAGGGAGCTGGTGCAACACCAGAGGTGATGTCTGTACCACCTGGTTCTTGTCTCTGCCCTCCTGCTGCTCCGCTAGGTGAGGAAGGAGAGGGGACCCACGGCACACCCCGACTGCGGGGCAGCCAAAAGGCTGGGGAGGCTCTAATTGAAGGGGCTGCACGTTGTCCTGGGGTGCTTCAAAGCTCGTTTCCAGAGCCTACGCTCAGCAGGGCCTCAGAGCAGAAGGGTTTTCCACTCCAAGCATGTGAAAACAAGAGTTAAAAACTTCTGCTCCTAAGAACGAGGCTGAGGAAGAGCCAACTTCTGCAGCAGGCGGTGCCGTACGCACCTCCCGCTGGCCTCAGCAGATCAAGGGGACTTTCCCCATCCTCTTACTGGCAAAAAGTCCCCGAATCCATTCCCTGAGCTAACGGCCAGCCCTGCCATCGTCCACCCTCCCGAGTTCACGCTGACAGCAGGCATGAACCTGAGCCATTTCCACAAACCTGAGCCACTCCTGAGCAGGGAAAAGGAGCTCGAGGCTGAGAATAAAACACGCGGTGTTCACAGAGCCCTTTCTGTGGCTGGAAACAGGGGAACACAGCAGCAGGATCCTGCTGAGGCACGCATTTGAGCTGAAAAAGTCTGGAATCTATTAAAAGCTACTGCTCATCCCAGGTGTGTTTAAATTAAACAGGTATTTGCTGAGCAACGCCACACAGCTGAGGAAGGGCAACGTGAACAGGCACGAGTTTAACTTCTGAGTTGATAGCAGGGACAGCACTGCCTTTATTTACACCAGCACCAGGATAACCAGTCAAAAATCAATGAAATTAATCAGAATTTTCGTGTTCGCTCACACCACAGGGTAATTAGAGCAAATCTTAACTATCACGTAACGCCCTCCTTGCTAAAATCATGCAGCACTAACAAATGAGACACCAAAAACATCTTCAGCAGTGGCCGGAGAGACTGAAGTTGTTAGCAGAACTCCAGGCCAAGCAGGAAAATATCAGGAGCGACCTTTTTGTTTCTTTCTACTTCCACTTCAGGTGTTTGGTAGGGTTCCCCTCCTCTCCTGCGTGCTACAGCTGGGAAAGTTACAGCTTCAGAGCTGATCTCAGGAGACCAGCCCTCAGGCACCAATATAAATATATATTTAAGACAAAAAAGCTGAAGTTAGGTGCACTTTTACAGTTTTCAAACAAGCCATGCCTACGCAGTGGTTAATAAATACATCACTGCTCAGGTAGCTGAGTTACACCAAACCAATGGCATTTCTTTACGTGTGGGCACTGCGTGTTCAGTGAATTTGGAAGAGGCACAGCTCGGCTTCGTGCTCCTACACTGGAATTGTTGGCTCCTTCCTGTTACTACGCACAGGTTTGAGAGAAACCAGGTTAAAAAGCAGCTTCGCAGCAAGTCTGTGCAAATGGCTGCAACACCACAGAGTGCATAATGCTAGATCTGCGTTTCACTACTATGAAAAATATAAACAAAGTGCAAATTTCTGCTAGCCAGCATGAAAACAGAAGCCAAGCCCCTGCTCCTCACTGCGACCGCGCGTAACGACCTGCACAGGACCACGAGAGGCCCCGCAGAGAGCTGAGGAGCCAGAAGCAGGAACGGCCCAGCAGCAAGGCGTCCTTACACGCGGCTCAGTCTTCAACAGACCCTGCAGGGTGAGCTGGGGACTGTCAGCCCACCCAGAGCAACCAGGAACCTGCCTGCTGGCAAACGCAACGAGGACGCTCCGTGGGACCTTACCTATCCAAGTCATCTTCCCCAACTAAAAGAGGGGGGAGCGGAAGCGGAGGCAACGTTGAAGTTTTCAGGTGCGGGATAGCAGCCGTCACAGACACTTGTGGTTTCGTAGCGACTTGGACAGAGGACTGGGAGTTCACCTGAGAGGATAAAGTAGACGTCCTTGGGTGGGAAGAAGATGGCAAAGACGTTGGGACCGAAGGAGGGACCTGAACGGGAGTCTGTTGGGATGGTGGCAAAGGCGGGACCGCGGGTGACGGAGGCAAAGGTGGCAACGGTGGAGTTGGAGGGGGCGGTGTGGTTGTCGGCAGAGGGGGAGGAGGTGATTTGATGGAAGGGAGCGGGGGTGGGATCTCCTTCTCTGCCGTGTCCGGCTCTTTCGGAGACCGAAGGTCCTCGGCCGCTGCTACAGGCTTTGAGTCTTTTGTTCCCGGCTGTTTCGAATCTCTGACTGGAGCAGGATGCTTCCTCTCCGAGTTCTCCTCCGCCTTGACTTTTGTTGTCTCTGCAGGTGCTTTAGCCTCTGCGTTTGTACACGGTAAGTTCACTAGCTCCGTATCCGAAGAAGATTTTTCAGATTTAACAGTTTTGGCGACCTTTTTAGGTTCTGTTCCGGGCTCCTTCAGTTCAGCCAAGCTGTTCTCCTTCCTAGCCAGGAAAACCGGCGAGCCCTTTGCCTCTTTTCCATCCACCTTGGCGGCAGCTGCCGCCGCTGCCGCCCGCTCCTTTTTCTTCCTGCTGAGCTCTGCCCCCAGGCTGGAGTTGAGCGGCAGCCTGGTGGGCGAGATGCTGGAATGGCGGCTGCGTGACCCAGACCTCTGCTTCTTGCTGTGAGATGAGTGCCTGGAGTAGCCGGGGCTTCGGCTTCGGGACTTCACGGATTTCCTGCAAACAGAAGAGGGAGATAGGTGAAAAAGCATCTCGGAGCCTCCGAGCTACTAACCAACAGCCTCAGCTCTCTGAGAACACCACGAGTCTGTTATTTCCCATTTATTTCCTCCACGCAGGCCGATACACCTGGCAGGAGAGACTGAAGACACCCAAACGGGTTCATGAGGACGAGCTTCAGGTCGCCACCCAGCCCGCAGTGCCCCTACGAAGCACGCCGTTAAGATGAGTGAAGGAGGGAGACCGCAGGAGCCCCCAGGTAAAGGTGAGATCTGAGATCGATGCACGTCCTGAACAGAAACTCGAGTCCAGACCATCAGCTGGCAGCACACAAGTCTTTCACTGCAATTACGTACAGCTTCAGAGGAAACAACAGATAAAATACGTGCCCTCCTGGGAACGCCGCCTCAGGACACATCTCGCCTCAAGCTAGTTTTTCCCCTGGTTCTTTTGCCACCATCAGAGCTTAAATTCGCATACTGGGGTTGAGGAGAAGAAAAACCGAGAGTTTTAATTCTGTTTGAGGGCTGTTCAGAGGGTCTCAGTCTTCGTCTCCAATAAACAGGCCCTGAATTTGTTAAGTTTGTGTATGTGCAGAAGGGAAAACCCCCCTGAACCCCCCTTGAACCCCTGGGTGGTGACAGCAGGCAGGGAACACCTCGCACCACCAGGGCACGCGGGGTGAGCCCCGCCGGGGTAACCTCAAACCTGCTGGAGGCCGCTTGGGAAATGAGATTCTGCCTGAAGTTTTCACTCCATCATTTATTACGGGGAACGAATCTGGCTCTGAAGACACCGAACTCTCCTAAAGCACAGCTCTGCAGGAGCTGCAACTCCTCAAAGCACCCCGTCACAGATGGGTTTTGGCACAGCAGATGCTGGCTCACCTGCAGCCACACAATTAAAGATGAAAACCCAAAGAGCTACAGAATTGGCATTATCCTGAGATAACAAAAATTTGGAAACTTAACAAAAGCTCGCACCCGAGCCCTGCTCCTTGGTGCCCTCACCACTACAACGTTCCTGAGGAGCCCTGGAGGATGTAGCTGACCACAACCACAAGCCGTGCTGGGGTCGGCATCCCCCGCTGCATTTTTTGGGGAGAGGTTAGGAGGTGCTGGCACTCCGCTCCCTGCTCCCTCACCCACCCGTTCCCCTATGGTCGCACTGCTGCGGCCGGTCACGGGGCCACACTGAGGACAGGATCGCGCTGCCCACCTGAAGGAAAACCTCTCCAGGAGCATGAATCCTACTGGAACTTCACAGGACACCAGCAGGGCACGGGGCTGGGCCTCAGCACCACTGCCACCCTGGCACGGAGGCAGCTCCAGGCCCTTCCAGCAGCTCACCCGCTGCTGTTTCCCCTGGACCCGCTCCTCTTCTCCCTCCCTACACCACTCACCTTTTTCTCTTCCACTCCTCCCTCCCTAAAACACCACTCACCCCTTTTCTCCTCAGCTCCGTGTTACACACAGCCTCTATTTCTAGGCACGTTTGGCATTCCTGGCTCTGTTAGACCTGGGAAGAGGCACAGTGTCCAGAAGCTCCTTGGCTTTCCCAGCCCTACCAGGGGCACCAGTCCCACGATTGTACAACAAATCCTGCCCCTTGCTCCACCAGCAGCCCCAGCCGGGCTTGCTGCAGCACAACCACGCTTCCCCAACACTTCTTGCACCGCTGCCGCGTGGTCCAGAAGGGTTACAGGGACACAGAAGGTGCACGAGGTGATTTTGGTTTTTAAAAATGCTTCCTGCCCTCCGGAACCATCCCCAGGGCTTCACCCGCAGCCCCCCAGGCAGCCCCTGAACCCCCTCAGCTCCCGGAGCCTGCTGCAGTCAGCAGGGCTGGGCAGGGGGAGATTCGGTCCTCCAAGCAGATCTTTGTGCAGATAAACGGGGATAAAAACCACCTCGGTGCCTCCCTGATGCTGGGAACCAGAAATACAAGGCACTAACCGGGCCTGAGTTAGCACAAAGCTGTCAGCGCCGAGGAACCATTTAAAAAACCCCAATTAGAAGAGCGTTAATTGCTCTCCAAGTGAGAAGGGCGTGCTGGAAGCCTGCGGACCTGGTGAAGGAGCGGGGCGAGGGGCTGCCCCATGCTTTACCACGAGCTCTAACAGCAGAGCGAGGAGCAAACCAGCACCTGGGAGCTCAACTGCACGCCCTGCGCCCTGCCTGCTCGACAGACGGACAGACAGAAGCTGCCACCGACTCCTGTCAGCGACTTGAGAGCACACCCCACCTTCAGCAAGCCGACCCAGCTGTAATTCCTTCCTCTGGTTCTAGCTGCGATGATAACAACAGCTGCAAGGCGTGAAGCCGCATCCCATCCCGACACCCCAAACCCTCCCGACCCACCAAACCGTCCCCGTTTGTCCCAAACCGAGAGCAAGCTGCTCCCTGCTGCCGCTTGAAACTCAAACCTTACTTTCTCCAGCCTGCACGGCGCCTCGCTTCGGTTTCCTACCTTCCTAACTTCCATTTTGGATGTGGAAATTAAACACTAAAAAAAATAAATGCTATTTCCAGGCAGCAGAAATAAAGCAGTGCCCCAGAAAGGCCCGCGCTACCTCCCCGGAGGGCTCCAGACACGGCTGGGTGCTCACGGCGTGCGTGTGCCACCCGAGGAGCTGCGAGCACTGCTCCTGCCCCTCGGCTGCTGGAGCCGACCCCGAGGGCTTCAACCCGACCCCGAGGGCTCAACGAAGCGAAACCAAGGTGAGTTATAGTGCAGGGTTTGCCCGAAGGAAGGGAAACGCACCCGATTCCCTCCGTCCCTTCGCTAGGATTCACGTCAGGAGTGGTTTCTGAGGCCACAGCCCAACTTTCTTTGGTTGTGCACGGATGGCACCGAGTTAAAGGCCCAGAGCAGAGCCGTGGGGCACCGCCTGAAGGCAGAGATGCAACGAATTCGGCGCAGGCTGAGTGCAAACAGTGAGCAGCCCCGCAATCAGTTTTGGTTCAGGGTCTAGCGCTTTGCCACGGAGCCACAGACACCCGTAGGAAGTTTCCCACAACTTTGTCAGCCCCGGGAGCAGCACCAGGGGCTTCGAGGTGGCTCCCAGGTGAGATCAGAAGAGGAGCTGTGGTTCCTCAGCACAGATTCAGCTCGCCAGCTACAAGAAGAGCGAGCAAGCAAGCTCCAGGCTCACCTGGGACACGGACCACGCAGGGGAGAACCCCTTCCACACACCCCTGAGCTTCCCACGTGTTTTTTTTTTCCCCACGTGGGGCTGAACACGGACATTTAACAGATGCCACAGCACAACCTCCATGGGCAGAGCCAGCAGGGCTAAAAGCACCGAGGGGAGGGAGGAGATGGGCAGCAGCTGCCCCTCGGTACCTGTGGGGTGCACACAGCAAGGCAGCACCGAACCCAGCCCGCTGAAGCAGAGCCAGATCTCCTGACCCAGAAACAAAATTTCCTGACACAAAACCAGAGCAGAGCAGGCAGATTTCACCAAACAGCTCCGGGTGCTAGAGACAACACGCCTCTGGCACAGGACAGAGCCCAGAGCTCACCCCCGCCACAAAACGTTGCGCTCCTGAGGCAAAAAGAAGAGCTCTGGGGGGAAAGCCCGAACTCAAAAGCCCCCCCAAAACCCCTTGGGACCTGTGCTGGAGGCAGCCCCGGCTCCTGTTTGAGCAGGGGTTGGGGGCAGAGCGTTTCCAAGCTCTCCCATTCCAGGTCCCATCTTAATCGCCACGGAGCTGCCAGCAAAGCACCACAGCACCCGTGGTGACACCGGGAACTCCCTGAACATCATCCCCAGCTAGAAAAAAAACCATCAGGCCGTGTGTCTGTGCGCCTAACGGGAAGAGAAACGAACACCTGGAATAAAACGGAGTGAGAGCTGCCTCCCAGGAACAGTTTCCTTCTGCAGCAAACTGTCTGAAGAAAAAAGACAATTACAGTTGAGCCAAAAATCACCCGGTTCCTACTCTTGCTCCCAGAATGCCCCGATTCCGGCACTGAGAAAAAGTTTGGGCTGGAAAGACGGAGTTTGAGGAGTCCTCTAATTCGGGGGAAGGAAACACGCATGGGTCCGTTCTGAAAGGGCGAACCCTGCTCGAAACAAAGCCGCCTCCTGAGGAGCCCGATCCGATTTCACAGCAGCAACCAGGGGGAGGGACCCAGAGGCAGGTGGACGAGGTGAGCGCGTCCAGCGGGGGAGCGCCTGGTGATCAGAGGAGCACAAAGCTGCCCACGAGGCCGCGTGCAGGGGGCCACCAGGGGCCAGAATTCAACCCCAGGGGCCAGAATTCAACCCCCAAACTCCTCCAAGCCACCACGGATGCTGCTGGGTGCCACCCAGGGGGTTCTTCCCCAAACCCCACCCTACACAGCACCCCAAAGAGCCTCCCCACAGCCCTCCCACGCGGGTCCCCGACCCGCTACCACCCCGCAGGGCGCTAACACGACCCCAAAAAGGGATCGCCAGCCCCGTGGCCCCACAGCCACCCCGTCCCCCGCTCCCCAGGCGGCGCGGAGAGCACCCACCTGGCGATGGGGCTTCGGCTGACGGAGCGCTTGGCGGCGAAGGGGCTGCTGGAGCGCCGGCGGCCGTAGGGGCTGGGCGAGCGGCCGCTGTAGGAGCCGCTGCCTCGCTCGTAGCTGGAGGAGCGCCTCCTGTTGTAGGGGCTGACGGATCTCTGCCGGCGGCTGTAGGGGCTGGGCGAGCGGGCGTTGGACTGGTAAGCCACCGGCTCCTTGTAGGGGGGGCTGAGGGAAGGCCGGCGCGAGGAGCCGCCGGGGCTCTTGCGATAGGGCTCGTAGGTGCTGGAGGTGTGCGAGCGGGGCGGGCTGAGGTCGTACTCCTGGATGTAAGAGGCTCCCGAGGGGCTGTCGTCCAGCTTGGGGCTGTCCGACCATTTCCTATGGGGGCTCCTGGATTTCCGCTTGGGGCTGTCGACGGTTTTGTAGCTCTTGGGAGCCTCCCGCTTGCGGTGGCTCTTGCTGCGCTCCTTGTGGCTCGACTTCAGCTCCCGATCCTTCCGGGATTTCTCCTTGTGAGCCTTGCCCGAGCGGGACTCCTTGTTGCTGCTCTTGGACGACGGCGCCTTGGGGTGCTCCTCGCTTTCCAGGAGCCTCTTGGAGGACCCCGACACCCTGTCCTTGGTCGCCCCGGCCCTGCTGGAAGCCTCCAGGCTCTTCTCCAGCTTCCTCTCCTTCTCCGCCTGCTTGCTCTTCAGCAGCTCGCGGACCCTCTTGTGCTGGTGGTGCCGGTGCTTCTGTGCCCTCTCGCTCCTCTCCGCCCTCCTCTCCTCGTTCTCCCTGCGCTCCGCCTTGAGGCCCACATCGTCCGAGAAGGTGTCCGAGTCCGAGCTGATGTCGTCGTACTCCACCAACGGCTTCAGCACGGCTCCCAGCGGGGCCGCCGAGGCCTCCTGAGCCGCCAGCACCGCCGGCCCTTCCTTGGAGTGCCGCGATTTGTGCCGCTTGTGCCTGGAGGCCGCCCGGTGCCTCTCCTTACCGCCGCTCCCCCCGTGCTGCGAGCCTCCCCCCCCACCACCCCCACCACCATCCTTCTTCCCTCCGTGCCTCTCCGGGTTGGGCATCCCTCCCCCTGGCCGCGCTGCCCCCCCCCAAGGGAGAGGGGGGCAAGGAGGAGGAGGAGGAGGAGGAAAGGAGGAGTGGGGGGGGGGGGGCAGGCCCCAAACCCGGCCCCCCCCGGCTGCTTAAAGGCGCGCTGAGGCCTCTCCTCCCCGCACCATGCACGGCCCCGGGGCCTGAGGGGAGCGGGGTTGGGGTTGGGGGGGGTTGGGGGGGGGGGGTGAGGAAGGGCCCGGCCTCAGCGCCTCATCCGAGGAGGGCCCAGGCCCGGAGGGCAGCGCCGCCGCCGCCGCCGCCGCGGGGGGGGGGCCCGGGAAGGCGGGGTCCGGGCCCTCGCTGCCTCCACGCCTCTCCCTTAACCCCCCCCGGCCCCCTCCCGTAGCAACGGCCCCGGCCCCGGTCCCGGTCCCGGCCCCGCCGCCCCCCGCCCCTCACGGCCCCGGCCCCGCCGCCCCCCGCTCACGGCCCAAAGCGAAACGGCTCCGGGATGGGGGGGGGGGGGGAAGGGGGGGGGGCGCGCCCGGCAAGTCTCGCGAGACTGCCGGCAAACCTCGCGAGACTCCGAGGAGAGTCTCGCGAGATCGCCTTCTCCCTCTCCTCCTTTCCCCGCTGTCAGCCGGGCTCCTGATGAAACCTCGCGAGATTTCCGGGAGGGGAGGGGAGGGGAAGGGAGAGGGAGGAGCGGGGCGCGCGCGCGCGCCGCGGGCTCTCGCGAGAGTTTCGACGAGGAGCGGGGGATGGAGGGAGGTAACGCCCCGCCCCTCTGCTGACGACACGAGGCGGCGGCCAATCAGCGCGCGGCGGGTTGGACCGCGGGGGGGCGGGGCCTGCGCCCGGACTCCCCCCTCCCCTAGGCCGCCGCCGCCGCCAGCTCCGCACGCCCTCCCCACCTCTCGCGAGACTCGGCGTTGTCGCGAGACTCTCGCGGAGTCTCGCGAGAGGCGGCGCGGCCGGGAGATGGCGGCGGCCGGCGCCGTGTGAGGCGGGCGCGGAGCGGCCCCGGCGGCCTCGGGGGCGTCGGGGGCCTCCCCCCGGCCCTTCCTCAGGCGACACCGGCGCCGCGGCCCCTCCTCGGGCCGCCCCTTCCCTCTCCCTCGCCATGAAGGCGGCGCCGGGCGGTGCCGAGGGTGAGTAGTGCCGCCGGGCCGCGGAGGGTGGGGGGGGGGGAGGCGCTGAGGGGAGGCCGCGGCGTCGCCGGTGGGGCCTGGGGGTGGGGAAGGGGGGGGGTGGGCAGGGGGTGGGGGGGGGTCCAACCGCTCCCTGTCAGCGCTCGGAGGGGTAACGGGCCCGTTGGCACCGGGCTGGGGCCGCCCCATAGTTCCTGGGGCTGTTGGGGTGGGAAATGAGGAGGGGGGGGGGTCAGAGAGCGACCCGAGATCCCGGCCAGGAGGGCCCCGAGATCCCGGCCCGAAATTGTCACCAGGAAGCGGGCAGGCTGTGGGGCAGATCGGGCAGGAGGTGGTGGCGTTGCTGTCCCTTTTGGGGGGGGGGGTTAAGGAAAGCTGGATCTTGGGGTTAGGGACGCGGTTCAGTGGGTGGCTCTGGTGACAGTGGTGGCAGGGGGGTGCTTAGGCCAGATGGCCTTGGGGGGCTTTTCCAGCCTTGATGATCCTGTGAAATAAAGGGAGCGGGATCAGCACGGCTCAGCTGAAACCCAGCAGGGCTGTGGGAGCACGAACCTGGTGGGAAGGGACAGGCACGTCCCAGGGGGTGCCCAGAGCCAGGCCGAGAGGCTGCAGACACCCAGGCAGCAGTGGCTGAACACCGAAGCACTTTGTCACCCTGTGGGTGACCGAGTGCCCACCGGGCTCCCCCGAGCTGCTGGAGTCTCCTCTGGCTGGAGGAGTTTGGAAGGCAGCTGGACGTGATCCTGGGTGCCCAGCCACCCTCGGCCAGGCTGTGTTTGTAGCGTGGCTGGGAGTGTGCGAAGTGTCCCAAAAAATTCAACAAGCACCCAGTTATTTCGGACCCTCGCACTTGGTGGTGCCAGCATCAACTCTGTGAACCGGGCGTGCATCAGTAATGAGGATGAAGCCTTTGAATTCCACACCGAGGGTCGCAGTTAACGTGTCACAGGCTCGTGTTTGCCTTGGAGGCAGTAGTGGCTGTGGCAAGGTTTATTTTGGCACCGATGTCTGCTGTTCGTCTGGCTTTTTTTCTTTACAAATGCAACTGAAGGAAAAAAAAAAATAGCACAAAGGAGGGAAAAAAGCTAATTGTGGTAGTACCAAAGCCCACGTTCTCTTGTGTAAGGCTTCTCTTGGCCGAGGCTTTTGGTGAGGGAAAGGTCTGTGAAGATCCTCGCTGCACAAGAAGGTGGAAGAGTGAACAGTGAGGGGGAATCCCGGGAATTAAGCATAACGTCTCTTCTTTACCTCTCCATTTTTCACTGTGTGGAAGCCTCATCTTCAGGCCGTGCTGTCATAGCCCCAAACGGTTTGTCAGTGTCCTCCTGTCGTGCCAGAACTTATCCTGACGGGGCCAGGTCATTCTAGGGGGGCTGTGCAAAGAAGAGCCCTTCTCCAACAAGCCCTGAGGCTCTTTAGGACCTCTGGGTTTGGATGGCTGGTGATAGAACATTTATTTAGCCTTAAAGTCTGGGCTGTAGGGATAAGACAGCAATAAATATATTTTTTAAAACTGTGCCTAGCTTAAAAGTGGGAAGCGTTCTCATTACAACTGCCAGGCTGTGTTGTTTGTAAAACCTGCAGATATTGTCCTGTCCTCTCTCCTGAGTTGTCCCCGTGGTTGGTCTTGCAGAAGCGGAGAAGCTGAACAAGATGAGTACTCTCCTAGAAAGACTCCACGCAAAGTACAACCAGAACAGACCCTGGACAGAAACCATGAAGCTAGTCCGTCAAGTCATGGTGAGAAGGGCTGGGATCCGAGCAGGAGGGTGCTGGAGTTCATTTTTTTTCTGCAGAGTGCTTTGTGTTTTGGCTTTCTTTTGGCTCAGCGTAGCTGGGGCGTGCTGTCCTCACACCCGCAGCGTGCAGGGAGGGATGGGATTCCCTTCTAGCTAGGTGAGGGTAGGGAGGAGCAGGGGGCAGGGCAGAGCTACCTGAAGGACTGCTGCATTTATCGTGGTGGTAAAAGTTCAGCTCTCTGTTTGTCTCCTCGTACACAACTCTCAGGTTATGCCTATTAAAAAGTCGTTACAGTCTGTTGTTCCACAGGAGCAAGTTGCTCCAAAAAGAAATATCAATTCCCAGCCTGCCTTTGTTACCTGCTTCCAAAATGGGTGCTGTTCTCGTACAGGAATCAAAATGACGGTGTAATTTCGGGATGAAATCTAATCTGCCCTTAATTACCTGAATAAACCTCACTTGACTGAACAAAAATTGTGGCAATTCCCCCTCACTGAGTGACGCATAAAGAGGACATTTTTCTTCTTCCTGGCGTAGGAAAAACGAGTTGTGATGAACTCTGGGGGGCACCAACATCTGGTGAGCTGCTTGGAGACTCTGCAGAAGGCATTAAAAGGTTGGTACATCCTGTGCGTGCGCAGTGGGAGATGCTTAACGGTGACATACGGTGGAAATTCTCTGCAGAGCAGAAGCGAGGCCATTGCTTGCACATCTCGATGTGTTCATGGGGCTCACGTTTCCATCAGCATGCTTCTGTCTTGTGACTCAGTGTCAGTCAAGATCGCTTGTGTTATTTTTATTCTTATTGCCCCTACCTGAATTCCACTGGAGGAAGAAATCCGTTCTCCCTCTGTACTGCTGAGAACGTTTGTTTGCCTCCATTTAAATTGTTCCGTTCCAGTTTTGAGTGCAGATAATGCTTAGAGGTGCATGTGTTAAGGTACGAGCACACACAGGAGTGAGTGAGGAGCTGGGGTTGTTTTAATGCTGATGTCTCATGCCAGGGAAAACGTTGAATCCTTTCCCTAAGCCTTGTTTTGTGCTTTCTCCATCCAGTGTCTTCTCTGCCTGCCATGACGGATCGCCTGGAGTCTATAGCCAGACAGAACGGGTACGTCTCCTCCTTTGTTTTATGGCAAAGGCATTTCCTGTTTATCTGTACGCCTCGTAATCTCACTGCTGGTTTGATTGGTTTTTGTGTGCACCTCATAGCAATTTTTGTTTTGTTTTGTATGTAAGCCTTGGATCTCACCTTAGTGCAAATGGCACTGAATGTTACATCACTTCAGACATGTTCTATGTGGAAGTCCAGTTAGATCCTACAGGGCTGCTATGTGATGTCAAGGTGGCTCACCACGGAGAAAACCCTGTGGTACGTATTACTGAGAAAGACGAGCATAATACCTTTTTGGGTTTGGAACTGCACTTTTGCCTCCCTTTTGTTTGAGCAGAGAAAAAATCACACTGAATGTCCTGCCAGACCAAGCATTGTGCCTCTGCTGCTCTCTTGTTCTCATGGAGGGTCAGAGCCCCCGTGGGGTAGCCTGCAAGGAGCGTTTTACTCACGGTCTCTTTTTCTTTGAGCAGTGTTAAAACTGGAAAAAGTATTTGAGGAAGTTTTTGGTGTGTTTCTGAGGTTTTTATTTCTGGAGGAAGGATAGGGAAATGAATCTTAGAAAACTTAAATCTGTGAGTGGAAAGCACTAAGATGGGGAATGTTATGGCTGAAATGCTGAAAGAAAATTGCTTTACTTCCCTCCTCCACAGGTGTGAGAGTTTGAACTCACTCTTTATGTTGGTGTAGCTGCTCTTCTGAAAACAGGCCATTTTTAATATATCTATGCGAGATCGCAGGCTCTCAACCTCTGGTGTCACAATTTTAAAAGCTTATCCCAAATCAATTGTTTAAGAAGAAAGAACACTGCTTGTATTTGTTCCAAAG
Source organism: Aythya marila (assembly GCF_965140915.1). NCBI lineage: Eukaryota > Metazoa > Chordata > Aves > Anseriformes > Anatidae > Aythya > Aythya marila. The sequence continues at coordinate 4,704,256 of NC_139066.1, forward strand.
GGGGTTGACAAGCAGAACTACAAACATAGCAACGTGTAGTTGTGAGCATTTTGTTGCTTCTCATCTAAAGATGATGCTCAAAAACTTCACCGTTGTAATATTTTACAGTTGCTGTGCTGCACAAAGACTTAAACTGGGTTTGACATTGATGTTGCTGCATGTTCTTTCCTTTTCAGAGTTGTCCAGAACTGGTGCAACATCTGAGGTGAGCAACAAGAACTGGTTGCTACATTTTTGGATTGGCTTCTCTTTGCAGTATGGATGTGATACTATTTTACGCCTGGTAACACAAAACATTTCAAAGCTGTTCTTTCCCTATAAAGTCTCTCCTCTTCTTCAGGGGATTTTCTGGCTTTGGATCAGATGTTTCTGATCCTGACTGCCATGCAGTTAAAGCTGGATCACGTGAAGAAGGCATCACTTAGCTTTCATGTAGCAAAACTCTATTCTGAAGTGACTTGATATTTGTATTAATGGAACTTTTAAAAACGAAGCCTTATCTGCAGCAAATTTGAACGCGTGTTACTTTTTCTCCTTCTGACTTTCAGAGAGAAAAATTTTGATGAATTTTCTAAGCATCTAAGGGGACTTGTGAACCTGTATAAGTTGCCAGGAGACAAGTAAGTCTAGAATATGTATGATATTTATGTCCATGTATATGCAACTAAACCTACAAGCTTCTAGCTTTGTGCTTAAACTTTCATTGTTCCTTTGATCCTGCTGACTTCATCACCATGGCTTGCATGTGAACACAGTGGGCTGGAAGGATTTAATGCAGAGCAGTGGGAATGCAGATGGAAAAGTTAATTTCTAAATGCTCCATCTGATAGGAAGTGCTGCAGCTTGTCAGCCATCAGTTTGTGAGTTGCATTTCTTTGCATGGTTCCTTTTAATTTTTTTATTTTATTTTTTTTTTCAGCAAACTTAAAACTAAAATGTACTTGGCTCTACAGTCCTTGGAGCTGGATCTCTCAAAAATGGCAGGGATGTATTGGTAAGAACATCTCTATGGTTACTGTTTTTCTTTGTTGTTTTTTTTCCTTGATAATTTTTGTATCAGTTTGACTGATTATAATAATGCCAAGAAGCATATATCCATGAAGTGTCACATCAATCCCTATATATTGTGACTTTATTGCTAAAAAGCGCAGCACTGATGTTATAGAAAGATTATGTTAGCAGGAGAGTGATAAAGAGAGACAGAAAATTTGCTCAGAGCTTTCTGGAATTTACCATTGTCCTTTCTAACTACAGAATTCAACTGAAGGAAAGTTTGGAAGGCCAAAAAAGTTCATGATTAGGGCTAGTGGTAACAATTGCTTTACATTACAATCAGAAACGAAGAAACGTCTGACTACCTTTTACTGCTGTGGATTCAGGACATAAACCATCCATACTATAGGAATAAAAGTAGCTTCTGCTTTGCCTATGACACTGTGAAGTTTAGAATAGCTACTTCTGTGACTGAGCAGTGTGTATATTGATTTAAAACCTTAGACTGCCATCAGGACGTGAATTTTGGTTTCAGATACGGCTCTAGCTTGTTACAGACCTGTGATTGCCTCTCTTGCAGGCAAGCCACCAATGCAAATCCACTCGACAAGATTCTTCGTGGCAGTGTTGGCTATCTCACCCCCAGGAGCGGAGGTATCTTGGATAAATGCTTAAAAACAGAAAGAGAAAGTTGGTTTTGTTCCGGGTCCCCTTTGTTAATGTTAGTTTGAAATTAACTGGTGGTAATAAAGAAAAACGCTAATCAAAGAGGGACGAGGTGGTTGAACATTTGTAAGTCCCACGTGATCCAGAAAGCCAGTCTTCCTTCACAAAGCTCCGTGCAGTAATATTGTGGCTGTGGCAGCAGAGAACAGCTCTTGCAAGGTGCTCTAGGAGCTCTGTGCAGCATGTGCTGTGTTACAGTGCAAATACGACGTGGTTACAGGGGTTAGTAACGATGGGGTTAACCTGTGGCATCAGGATCCCTGCTCATCAGCCTCTCTCCCGCAGGTCTCCTTATGAATCTCAAGTATTATGTCTCGCCTTATGATTTATTTGAAGATGGCACTGGAACCCCCATTATCTTGCATGAGAACAATGGTAGGTCGCCTTTGGAAGCTCCTGTGGGCCTACTGCTGCTTGAAGGAGAGAAAAAAGCAGGAGTCCAGGGGAGCAGTCTGGCTCCCCTGTACTGCCGCTGTGTAGTACAAGGAAAGCAGAGGCTGCCTACAGAGGACACAGGTTTAATTAGTACATGAGTAAATACCGTCTGAGCTGACCATCTTCTTGAGCTTTGTGGCTGTTTTGGAGTTTGAATTGGGCTACTACCAGTGGTGGCAGTCTGCAGACAGAGCCTTTGTCCTTAGGATGAGTCTCTTTGTTAACATGAGAGTTATTTTATTATCGGAAAACTTGGGTATTCCCATCTGCTGTCTTACTGTAGGATTGTTTTTCATGCATGTGCATGGATATTTGTCTTTTGGTAAAATGACAAAACCCAGCACCAGTTAAAATTGAGGCTGGTCTCGGAAAAGAAAAGGGTGAAATTGTTCAAAGCTATTTATTGTTTTGCTTTGTAAAGAACATACTACAGACTGGCAAAGGTGTTTGAAATATGTTTTAGGAATTATGCCATTGATCAACCTTGTAAGAAAAATAGCGTTAGGTAGCACAACTAACTCATTTGGCTGTAGTCCTTGTAGAGGAAGCAACGTGTTTCCAGTGTACTGATATTTAGTTCATAAAAGCTGTGTTGTTTCTTCATCACCTTATCTTGTTCCCTTTTTTTTCTTGCCTTCTCTTGCAGTTCCTCGATCTTTAGGTATGAATGTGTCAGTAACAGTCGAGGGAACCATGGCGATGTACAAACTTCCAATTGCACCACTGATTATGGGCTCTCATCCAGTTGACAGCAAAGGGTAAGCAGAGGACCTTTTGGCCAGGCCTTTCTCAGCGGCCTTGGTTAGATGCCAGCTCAATATTCAGCCCTCTTTTGAAGTTAAGAGTGGGGAGATGACTGTGTGATGTCATAGCATTAACTGAAGCTGAGAAATGGGTATTTCAGGCACGTGACATGCTTTTGAGGACTGTCTTTTAATTTTTAGGAAGGTATAACAACTGCTTGTATCTGAGCAAACAGCAAATTGTACAGCTGGTGCTCACGATCATGCCCTGCATCTAAAAAGACCGCGTATTAACTTGATTTTCCAGAACTCCATCTTTCTCATCAATCACCAGTGCCAACAGTGTGGACTTACCAGCTTGTTTCTTCTTGAAATTCCCACGTCCCATTCCAATGTCTCGAGCTTTCATTCAGAAACTTCAGAGCTGCACAGGTGAGTGGCAGATCTGTGAGATGGACACTCCCTAGGTTTTTATTTAAAAATTGCTACTATTTTTAAAAGCATGCCATAAATATTTTTAAAAGCATGCCATAAAAGTTGCTTAAGGTTTTGTGCTGTTTTTGGTAAGAACCAGAGAGGTTTGTTTCAGTAGATAGTAACTCCTCTGGTCCACCATCACCTTCCAGCTCCCAGTGCTACCATTATCTGCCTTTTTTTTCCCTCAGGTATTCCACTGTTTGACACGCCACCAACGTTTGTACCTTTGTATGAGTTGATCACGCAGTTTGAACTGTCCAAGGAGGCCGATCCTGTACCGTTAAACCACAATATGCGCTTCTATGCAGTAAGTACGTCATTGCAACCAGGGCATTATGCTTGTAGTTGAGCACTGTGGGGGGGTTTCATCTGTTCTGGGTATTTTTTCAAGCAGGATACAGGAAATCAGTACAGCATTTGTTCATGGGGAAAGCCTGTGCTATCCAGTCATTAGAATTCTGATACGGACATGACCACAGTAATTAGGAAAACAAACTGTTTTGTCTTAAATGTGGATTTGTCATAACTTGCGCTCCCACAGAATTATTTGTGTCTACATCTGACCTGTGATCTGGAAGATAGATGCAAAGGCTGTTTGGTCACACTGGTGTGCATGCTGATGTGTGTGCACCCAGTGAGGTTGCAGGGGTTGTTTTCTTTCTCTTTAGCTAAAATTGTATACCGGAAAGCTTTAGGTGGACTGGGTGGCTTAAATAAAAGTGAAATGACAAGATCAAACCTTCAGTAAATGACTTTAAATTTAGACACGTGCTTTAGTGAGTTGGCTCTTCAGAAGGTCTGTTGGCTGTTCTTGGGTAGCGGGTGAGAAGAATGCTGAAGGTAGCTGCAGCAGTGTTCCAGAGACTAGATGGGGCTTGTGGGAAGACATCAGAATCACCTGTGATGTTTGCAATTTTCATTGATTTTGTGTGCAAATAAGTAAACATATAACAAATGGAAAGTGACTCAGTAGTGAAAAATCCATTGCAGTCAAAGTGCTGCTGCAGTAATGACAGCAGAAGTATTGGACTGAGCGTTGCCAGATTCTGTCCTTTCCTCTTTCTTTGGACTGTAATTTGTGGCTGAATCACTTGCATCGCTTGGGAGAAATCCTACTTGTTAAATTAGTCAGTGACAGATCTCCTATTACCTTCAGATGATTTCTCTTTCCTGAGAAGGGATGCCATGCCACGTGAAGCTGTTGTAGTGGGGGGACAGTTAATGTTGTTTGGCAGTACTACTTCTGAGGAGCCAAAGTCCTGTCTTGCTTGTTGGGGTCTGTTTGTCATTTAATGGAAGGAAGATGTCTTCATTGTCATTTTCAGCCAGGAAGGTGGCTTGGCATCCTTTAGATCTGGAGCCTGCTCATTCCTCTTTAGACATCTTGTTATCGCCTTGTACCCAGCACTGGCTGGAGTAAAGCAGAAATTGTTTGTCAGGCTCTTCCAGGACAGCAGCACTGTTACTTTCTGAACAAGGATGCTCCTCTCCCAGATGGAAGAAGCCTCCAAGGAACACTGATCAGTAAAATCGCCTTCCAGCACCCTGGACGGGTTCCCCTCATCCTTAATTTGATCAGACATCAGGTGGCATACAACACACTAATCGGCAGCTGCGTCAAGCGAACAGTTCTAAAAGAAGGTGGGTACGACATCAAGTGGAATATAATGTGGGGATAATAGGGAGCTGTGGGTGATTTTCCCAGCTGTAGGAATTAGCAACAAGGCCCATGCTGCTTCCCTTTTTCTTTTTTCTTCTATCTGGGTATGTTGAGCTGGCGCCTCTGGCTCATCTCCTGTGTTCCCTAATGTAACAGTTCCCGTGTCTTTCAGATTCTCCTGGGATCCTGCAGTTTGAAGTTTGTCCTCTCTCTGACTCCTGTTTCAGTGTATCCTTTCAGCACCCTGTGAATGACTCCCTAGTGTGTGGTAAGTGCACTCGCTAAAAGCATGGTGTATTTAGAGGCAGGACGGCAGGATTTTCTTCCACTGTAACCAGAATTTTTATCTCTTCTAAATGCCTTCTCTCTTTCAGTGGTAATGGATGTGCAAGACTCTTCTCATGTGAACTGTAAGCTGTACAAAGGGCTGTCTGATGCTCTTATCTGTACGGATGATTTCATTGCCAAAGTTGTTCAAAGGTAAGCTGGATGATTCTGTTCCAATGTTCCGTGTTGCTTACAGTGATGTTTGTAAGCCAATATGCAGGAGCTTGCAAGTACAATTAATTGCAAATGCTTTTGATAGCATCCCACCAAGTTTTTTATATTGCAGAAAATTCAGCTTTGAGGAGGAGAACTGACAATGCAAAACCAGGCTCCGAAAGTAACCCAGAAGCATCTAAAATAATTGCTTGAATAGCTAAAATGTAATTGCTTTCCCATATTTCCCGGATTCCTGTGTAATGATCAGGATAAGTGATTTCTATCCAGAGCATTGTCCAAAAGAGTGGGTGTCATTATCCCGGTTTCGTAACCAGGATGAGCTGAGGTGCAGGCAGCCTGCGTGGCACGTCTGTGGTTACTCAGCCGGCCGGCGCCAGAGCCAGAGAGGTGGCTCAGACCTTCTGAGTCAGTCCGGTGCCGTGCCTGTAGGACCAGGCTCTCAGGTTCCCTCCTTTCTGTTTGATGAGCTGTAACAGAGCAGAGAGATTTCATGTTTGAGAACATATTGGTGAGTACTGTGGTGTGCCTCTGCTCAGGGCACTCCGAACTGTATGGATGAATTCTGTCTGTTGTATTTTTCCTACTTGTTTTTGGTGCCATTCTGTCTGAGTGAGTTTTACACGGGTTTGTTTGGAGGAGAGGCAAACCTGGCACCCTACTGAAAATGCCATTCCAAACATTGAACCGTAACTACTTATTTTGGGGAGTGTGTCCGAGGTGCCTGCCTGTTTATGCTTTCTCCTCTGGTTGCTTGCTTTCAAAGTCTTGTAAAATGTGAAAGAGCTCCCCTGCAGGTTGTCATTTACCCCGCTCTTTTATCAAGGTTACTCCACCCCAGCCACCATGGAGGCATGCAGAACGCAGCAGAATAGACTTCGTGAGTGAGAATAGCTATTTTTATTTCAGAACATTATAGGGTAGTTGACCTTGAGTAGAATGTGACAGTGTCATTGATTTTTACAGGACTGCAGGAAGTGTAAGGCTTGCCAAGCTTAGACAAAGGTGTTCCCTAGCAGAATCCGAGTAACAACCCAGGCTGCATCCTGTGCTTTAACTACAAGATTATCATCTGTCAGCTATTAATTATTAGAGTTAGTTGATTGATTAATTATCCCTGCATTTTGTAATTGCGAGGCAGTTGTGTCATGGCTGGATAAGCACGATGGGATAAGTAAGAACACAAACAGAGCAGCGAGGCATTTACAGTGGCTGGACCTGTTGCCCTCCTGTGCCCACGAGCCTCACTGCTTGCTTTGTCTGGTGAAGGTGTTAAAACTGCTTCGGTGAGCGTTGCTGTAGGGCAGCAAGATGCATGCTAAACCCTTGGTCTTGTGTCTTGCAGATGTATGTCCATTCCCGTGACCATGAGAGCAATTCGCAGAAAAGCAGAAACGATTCAAGCAGACACACCAGCCTTGTCCCTCATTGCAGAAACAGTAGAAGACATGGTGAAGAAAAACCTTCCCCCAGCCAGCAGCCCAGGGTATGGCATGACCACAGGCAGCAACCCAATGAGTGGTACCACTACCCCAACAAACACTTTTCCTGGGGGGCCCATCACTACTTTGTTTAACATGAGCATAAGCATGAAAGAGAGGCATGACTCGGTGGGCCATGGGGAGGACTTCAGCAAAGTGTCTCAGAACCCTATTCTCACTAGTTTGTTGCAGATCACAGGGAATGTGGGGTCTACCATTGGCTCAAGTCCAACCCCTCCCCATCACACACCACCACCAGTATCCTCACCAGCAAGCAACACCAAGAACCACCCCATGCTCATGAACCTTCTTAAAGAGAATCCCCCTCAGGATTTCTCCACTCTGTATGGGAGCAGCCCTCTCGAAAGGCAGAACTCTTCCTCTGGCTCTCCCAGAATGGAAATGGGCCCTGGGGGGAATAAGCAAAAGAAAAAAAAATCCCGCATGCCAGCCGACAAGCCCAAGCATCAGACTGAGGATGATTTCCAGAGGGAGCTCTTCTCAATGGATGTTGACTCCCAGAACCCCATTTTTGATGTCAACATGACTGCAGATACCCTGGACACCCCTCACATTACTCCAGCACCCAGCCAATGCAGCACTCCTCCTACTACATACCCGCAGCCTATACCTCACTCGCAGCCCAGTATTCAGAGAATGGTTCGACTCTCTAGTTCGGACAGCATTGGAGCCGATGTTACTGATATCCTCTCGGATATAGCAGAGGAGGCTTCCAAGCTCCCCACCACTAATGAGGACTGCCCGCCCATTGGTACTCCCGTGAGAGACTCTTCTAGTTCAGGACATTCACAAAGTGCCCTCTTTGACCCCGATGTTTTTCAGACGAACAATAGCGAGAACCCGTACACAGACCCAGCAGACCTGATAGCAGACGCTGCTGTGAGCCCCAACAGTGATTCTTCAAACCATTTTTTTCCAGACGGGGTAGATTTCAATCCTGACTTGCTGAACAGTCAGAGCCAAAGCGGCTTTGGGGAGGAGTACTTTGATGAGAGTAGTCAGAGTGGAGACACGGATGATTTCAAGGGCTATGCATCCCAGGCTCTAAGTACTTTGGGGGTACAAGTATTAGGGGGCGATGGGGGGGAAAATAAATTTAAGGGAAGCAATCAGTCGGATACAGTAGATTTTAGTATTATTGCAGCTGCAAGCAAAGCACTGGGGTCCTCTGACATCATGGAGCACCACAGTGGAGGTCAGAGCCCCTTACTGAATACAGGGGATTTAGGAAAAGAGAAGTCTCAGAAACGGGTAAAGGAAGGCAACGGTTCTGGAGGTAACCTGGCAGGTCCTGGAATAGATGGGAAGCCGGGGAAGCGCAGCCGGACGCCATCCAGTGACGGCAAAAGCAAAGAGAAGCTCCCGAAGCGGAAGAAGCAGGAGACAGACGGGAAGTCTCCATCTCACAGCTCGTCAAACAGGCCTTTCACGCCACCAGCGAGCACTGGTGGGTCCAAATCTCCTGGCAGTTCAGGCAGATCTCAGACTCCTCCCGGTGTGGCTACTCCTCCTATTCCAAAAATCACAATTCAGATCCCAAAAGGAACAGTGACTGTTGGCAAACCGTCTTCTCACGGCCAGTATAGCAGTAGTGGCTCTGTCACCTCCTCCAGCAGCAAAAGCCATCATAGCCATTCTTCCTCCTCCTCCTCTTCCTCCTCCTCTTCAACCTCAGGCAAAATGAAAAGCAGCAAATCCGAAGGGTCTTCGGGCTCAAAGATGAGCAGCAGCCTCTACTCAAGCCAAGGTGGCTCAAGTTCAGGTCAGTCCAAAAGCTCGACGCAGTCGGTGGGAAAGCCTGGGTCCTCCCCCATCACCAAGCACGGCCTCAGCAGCGGGTCTGGAAGCACCAAGATGAAACCTCAAGGAAAGCCATCGTCGCTTATGAACCCTTCCATGAGTAAACCAAACATCTCGCCATCTCATTCTCGACCTTCAGGAGGTTCTGACAAGCTTGCTTCTCCCATGAAACCTGTTCCAGGTACTCCCCCGTCATCGAAGGCGAAGTCACCTATCAGTTCAGGTTCTGGAGGCTCTCATATGTCTGGGACTGGATCGAGCTCGAGTATGAAATCGTCTTCAGGAATGGGATCCTCTGGGTCCATGTCACAAAAGCCGCCTCCTTCATCGAATTCTTCCACGGCATCTTCATCTTCCTTTTCCTCTAGCGGGTCTTCCATGTCTTCATCTCAAAACCAGCATGGAAGTTCCAAAGGCAAGTCTCCTAGCAGAAACAAGAAGCCATCTCTGACTGCAGTCATAGACAAACTTAAGCACGGGGTTGTCACTAGCGGGCCTGGTGGAGATGACCCGATGGATGGACAAATGGGGCCAAGTTCCAATTCCTCAAGCCATACTATGTCCTCCAAACACAACATGTCTGGGGGGGAGTTCCAGGGCAAACGCGAGAAGAGTGACAAAGAGAAATCTAAAGTCTCTGTTTCCGGAGGATCTGTTGACTCTTCCAAGAAGAATTCAGATTCCAAAAACGTCGGAAGCACTGGAGTGGCCAAAATTATCATCAGCAAGCATGATGGTGGTTCCCCTAGTATTAAAGCCAAAGTAACTCTGCAGAAACCTGGGGAAGGAGGGGGGGATAGCTTAAGGCCTCAGATGGCTTCTTCCAAAAGCTACGGATCCCCTCTAATCAGTGGATCTACTCCAAAACATGAACGCTGCTCTCCCAGCCACAGTAAGTCACCAGCATACACTCCCCAAAACATAGACAGTGAGAGCGAGTCGGGCTCTTCCATAGCAGAGAAATCCTATCAGAACAGCCCCAGCTCTGACGACGGCATTAGGCCACTGCCTGAATATAGCTCAGAAAAACACAAGAAGCACAAAAAAGAGAAGAAAAAAGTGAAAGACAAAGACCGGGACAGGGACCGGGATCGGGACAAAGAAAGAGACAAGAAGAAATCTCACAGCATCAAGCCGGAGAGCTGGTCCAAATCCCCGATTTCAGCTGACCAGTCTCTCTCCATGGCCAGCAGCGCTATGCTCTCGGCTGAGCGACCGTCCCGGGCTAGCCCTGAGTTTTTGATCGGGGAAGAAGACGATGATCTCATGGATGTTGCTCTAATTGGCAATTAATTTCCTGAGTGTCTTTGAAAGATACCAAGTACGCAGGACCTGCAGGTTCTAGAGATGGAAAGGAAGGAACCATTCGTTGCAAACCTGCCACGCTGATGTCGATGAGGTGTTATAAGAGAAAAAAAAAAAAAAAAAGTATTTCCAAGGATCTCCAAAGTTCACACAGAACGTGTGAGTGCCAGCAGCTCATTCTGCAAGCCAGGTTCCTGACTGTGGCCTTCATCCTACGGACACTTACACTCATTCTTAATTTATAAGTATTAATAGGCCCATTAGAGGTAATGGGCATAAAGCGAAGTGTGTGTGTAAGCGTGGGAGCAGACCTCAAACTGGTGCAAGCAAACATAGGCTATTCTGGGAGAATCTGAGTTCCTCTGCCCCTCTTCCCGCTCAGACAGAGTTGGTTTTGCTTTTAGGAAGTTTTAAGCTAATTATTTTAAGGCACGATTTAGGGTTGGGTTTTACTCTTTTTAAAAAGGGTGGTTGGAGGAAAGGAAAAAAAAAAAGTGCTTTTTAGTTCTTTTTATTTCTGTGGCATTTCTTCATTCGTGGCCTGATTCAGAGCAGTGCTGAGGAACTTTGTCTTCCTCTGGCGTGGGCTGCAGTCAGCCACGGTGAGGGCTGTTGGCTTTTTATTCCAGGTCGAAGTGATGAAGGAATGCTGTCGAATTTCTTACTTCCCTTTCATTTTAGCTATTTATTTATGTCCGTATCTGAATGCATTATGCTGCTTGTTTTCATGCGATCTCCATTTTAATTGTATGATGGAGCCCAAAGGGACTCGAGAATTTGGGTAGAGCCTGTGGATTCGGAAAGCTCTGCACACATGCAGCCACTGTAGCTATGGTGAAGCCGGTACAATTCTGGCGTGCATTGGAGCAAATCTAAATTGAAAAGGAACTCCACTGTCTTAATCTGAGCACTGCTTCCTTGTAAACCAAGCAAACAGAACGTCCCCAGGACCCCCGATGCTGCATTTGTAAAGAGAGAGACTGTAAGCCGCACACGAGCCTCAGTCCTGCAAACTTTAGAGCTGTGCTTAATCTATCTGCAGCAAATGCTCCGTTACTGTCGATAGAACAGCTCGTGTGTGTTCGTGGTTAAAAAACAGGCCTTGTTTTCTCCAGCTGTTTCTGTTGCTGAAGCGCTTAAGGTTTCTTTCTTTTTTCTTTTTTCTTTTTTTTTTTTTTTCTTTTAACTTGCAGCACACTTCTCAAATAGTAATTCTGGTAATGCACACAAGCATTCCCTTCTCTCTCTGGGAGGTGTTAGCCTAGCACTGTGAGTCAGTCACTTCCTCGTGTTAGCACTTACACTGCTGGAAAAGCAGACCCTAACTGGTTCATCTGGATAACAATTGCAGCAGAAGCAGTGGTTTCCTTAAGTGATGGATTTCCCCCTTTTGGCTGGAATTAAGAGCGTGACTCAGGCATCCTCTGTGGTCTTATCTTGTGGTCCTTGAAAGGAAAAGAGACTCAGGAGAGTGTTTTATTTTTAAAAGCAGTTAAATGTGATTTGCTGAAGAAGAAACGTGGGAAATCGCGAGTTCTCCATTCGAATTTTGTACTGGCAGAATCCTGCTCCCCCTGGATTTTGGCGTTGACTCTTGGAGGCCAGGATTTCACCTGTGGGAAGGAGATTAGACTTCGCGCTTGGGGATGCAGCCTGAAAACATGTCAAGGATTTAAGCTTCTTTTAAACACAGAGATTTCCAGTCCTGCTTACGGTCTGACCCCAGTGATATTCCAGGCAAGCAGTTTATTTTCTGGCTCAGTTCAAAGCCATAGCAAGGTAGATGTCTTTTCAGTAGGGTGGCAACTACTCAGTTAATTGCAGGGGGTTTTCACCACTTCCTCCTGCCTTCAGCTTCATTCCCAGGCTCCTGTAGGGTGCAGGAGCCCTGAATTTCCTAAAGCCACCCTGAACTCCAGAGAGCTGCCCTTTCTTGTATTTTCCAACCGTCATCCTTTGCTCCTTGTGGTCTGCATACCGTAGCTTCCCCCTCCCCAGTGCTCCCACCTTTACGTGCTGAGATGATAGAAAAGTAGTGAATAAAGCCTAAACCCGGAGCAAATGACGTTATCTTACGCAGCATCAGCCTCGTATGACTGCGGGGTGTCTCTGAAGAGGATGTAAGGAATGCAGCACCAGATGGCTTTATCTTGAGACCCTGCTACCGCGGCTGCACCGGGGAAGTAAAACCTGCTCAGGCTCCAGCAGGTTGTCAGCTGTTTTCATTCTGCCCCTCTCATTTTGTAAGTTACTTTCTTTGTTTGTTTGTCTGAAAGAAGTTCTCTGATCTGTTCAGGGCTGCGTGAAGGTATAAACAGCCTTCAAAAAAGGCCCTTAAAAGTCTAATCAGGGCTGGGGAGTTCACAGAGGAGTGTGCTGGACTTGTTGATCGGAGTAATGTTTTACCAATGCTGAAACACAGTAAAAGTTAAAAGGAAATACTGTTCAGCTTCAGAACTGACACAGAAATGCGTTTGGAAGGGAAGAGCTGAACACGTTTCCTTCTCTGCTTGCCCAAGACCAAAGTTCACTACTCTAAATGTCTCCTGCGAAAGGGGGGCGGCGCGGACACCCACAGAAATCCGGGGAACCAAGTCTCCTCCTCTCTCAGCCTCCGTGACACCGAGCGCTGCGAGAGAAACCAGGGCCCGAACTGTGGTCGTAGCAGGCTGAAAGCTGTTGGATCCGTTTTGATGCACTGTACCCTACCCCTTTGTATGCCCTCCGTTTTGTATCGTGTGAGAGAAAGAGAAAGAGAGAGAGAGAGACCAGAGCCAGGCGCCAGCTGCATGCTGCTTCTACCGCGGTGCGAGATGAGGTACACCCCTCCCTACACAGACGTTTCGTGTCTAAACGCTTTGGTCTCCTACAAATGTTTTATTTTTAAACTATTTTTGCTTATTCTCGACGATATTTTACATCTTTCAGTATTGGAAAGATAAACGTGTAAACAGAATAAAAGCCAAACCTTTTACTCTCAGCTGCAGCGGGCGTTACGGGGCGATTAAAAGCGTTTTTTTGGGGCTCTTTTGCTCGTGGGGCTCCGGCCGGGCCCCCCTTGATCGCTCCCCTCTCCCCCAGCGGCCTCGGCTCGGGGCGCTCGGCGGCGGCCACGCGGGATTTTCCCGCGGTAATGACGTCACCGCGGCGCGATTACCGATTGGCCGGCGCTGCCTCACCCGGAAGGGAGTGGCGGGGCGGGGGCCGCGCCCCCCTCGCAGCCCCCCCCGCAGCCCCCTCGGGGCGGCCCCGGTTTAGGGGGGGGGGAGGGGGGGCAGGGGGCGCCCCGAGGGACCCCCCCCCGGTACCGGAGGAAGGGAGGGGGGGGCCCGAAGCCCCCCGAAAATCCCCGGGGCGGCGGCGAAATGGGCGCGGCGGCCTGCGGGGTAGGTGGGCGCGGGGAGGGGGAGGGAGGGGAGATTTTGGGGGAGAAGCGTGGGGGGGGGGGGGGGGGGGGGGGGGGGGGGGGGCGCGGATCCGTTCCCCTCCCGGGGCGTCCCCGCCGCAGCGTGCCCCCCCCCCCCCCGCCGCTCCTCGGCGACCAATGAGCGGGCGCGTTGCTGGCAGGTGGTGTTTTTGTTTTGGGTCGAAGTTGGCCGGAGGAGGCGCCGCGGCGGGCGGAGGCCGCGAGGCACCGGGACCCCCCCCCCCCGTGACCCCCCCTCCCTCCCGGTACCATCCTCCCCTCGCCCCCCCCCCCCCCTTCAAGCCCCCGGCCCCGCCATGCGGCGGGAGATGAACGGGGTCACCCGGAGCCGCTTCGAGGTGAGGCCTCGGGGGGGGGGGGGGCACTGGATGGGGGGGGGCATTGAGGGGGGGGGGGGCGGTGTCCTGTGGCCCCCCCCCCCCCCACACCCATCGGTCACCGGGAGGGGGGGGCTGAGGGTAATGGGGGGGGGTGGGGAGGGAAAGGGGAAAGGGGAGGGGGGAGGACGGGGAGGGTGAGGTTTTGGGGGGGGGTAGGATTTGGGGGGGGGTCCCTGGGGGGTGATTTTGTCGTTCCCGGGTCCCTGAGCGGCGCGGGGGGGGGCGCTTGGGAGCCCCGGGCCCTGTGCGGCCTCCGGGCCCTTTGTCCGCGGCCAGGCCGGGCTCTGCCCCCCCCAAACCCCCCCCAAACCCCTCCCTGGGGCTGTGCGGGTGTTGGGGGAGGATTTGGGGGGGTCGTGGTTTGGGGGCGGTGGGTTTTATGGCTCGGGGGGGTTCTGTGCCCCCCCTACCCGCTTAGTGGTCAGCTGGAAAGCGGCGCTCCGGTACCGGCTCAGGGGGTGAATTGAGCCTGCCCCCCCCTCCCCCCCTCCGAGACCCCCCTCGTGGGGTTTTTTGGGTTTTTTGTTCCGTGCCCCCCCCCCCCCTCCATGGACGAGGCCCCGCGTTTGGGCTGTGGGGTTTGGTGCAGCCCCGACCCCCTCCCCTGCCCCCCCCCCCCCCCCCTGCGAGCCCCCAGCCTCGAGCTCGTGGTTTTTCCACCTTTAGGCCTGAAAAGCCAAATGCTGGTTTATTCCCTCAAAAACGGGTTTGTTTTTTGAAGGGGCCGTGGCCACAGCCAGACAAGCCGAGACGGGACCCGGTGCTCGGGGGGGGGGGGGAGGTTCTTGGGGTGGAGGCCTCTGGGGAGGCTCTGCCCGAGGGGGGGGGCTCAGCCTCCAGCCCCCGGTAACGCCCGGTGTGCCGGGGGGAGGCTGGGGGGACCCCCCCAGGATGGGGAACGGGGGCCTGAGCTGCCCCTGCCGGGTTCCCAAATCCGCTCCCGAGTGGCCTGGGTGAGGATTTCACCCCAAAAAAATTCCCAAAAAATTAGGGTGAGGGGGCAGGGGCTGCGCTTCTGGAGGTCGTCTTCTTGGGGGGGGGGGAGATTTCTGCTCTGCTCCCCTCCTGCCCAGCCCCACAGGAGCCTGTCCCAAATGAGCCCCCCCCCACACCCCCCATTCATCCCTGTGCCCTTGGCTTAGGGCGCAGCTTTTTGGGGAGGGCTTTTTGGGGTCGCTCGGTTCCCTAAAGCCGAAAGCTGCTCAGCACGGGGGGGACCTGCGCGTGGTTGGGGGCGATGCTCCCTACAAAACGGGGCTCCCTGGGGGGCTGCCAGCACCCTAAGCATGGAGGGATCCTTGATTTTTAGACACCCAAACCTCCCGTTAGCAGGAGCCGATTTGGGCTCTTGGTGGGGCGGAGGAAAATCAGGAATAAACACCGGGGATGTGGCTGAGGGGTGGGCAAACCCCGTTGCAGGCCAAGTGCATCGATTCCGTGTTTTTGGAGCGTTTTTCTCTTGGGGTTTCGGGTGCTGAATGCCAGGCAGCTCCCACTCACCCCCCCCCCCAACAACCTGCCTCGTTCCTGGGTCATCTCCTGGGTGGGATGAGGTGAGCTGGGAGCAGAACGGGACCAGGGAATGCCCCAAACCCGAGCCCCAGAAGCTCGGTTACCCCCAATTCCCTTTCCCAATTTCCAATTAATTTCCCTTTTCCCTGTTTCGGCGGCGCGAGGCAGCTCCTTTTTGGGGCCGCCTTTGTTCCCGGTGCAGGGCTGCTCCTGCGCTGGGTCAGGGCTTTGTTATTTCAAGCCCACGAGGTTGTGTAAACACAGGGACCCGGGCAGGGCAGCGGGTAACTCTTTGCCTCCCGCTTTTATGGCAGAAAAGAAGAGGAATCCCTGCTGGGGGGGACGCTCGCATCGGCCCCGTTTGGTTTCGGCAGGTACCTGGCGGGGTGCCCGAGCACAGAGCTGTGTTTTTGGGGGGTGCAGAGCTGATGCCCGGGTTTTTCCAGGCTCCCGTTCACTCCCCGTCCCTGTTTTGTTGTTTTATTTCGGTGTTACCTTATGGCTCGCTTTCTGTTTTAAGCCAGCGCTCCTGGAGACGGGGACTTTTTGGGGCAGAAGCCTGAGAAATTGTTCCTGTCTGCAAAGTTGTGTGGAAGCTGAGATGAGGAGAGGGAAACGGCGACCGCTCACCTGCGGCTGAGCCCCGTGCTCCAGCCCAGGGCTTTGGCACCCAAAGGCGGGTTGGTGGAGCTCAAAACCCTCGGGGCAGGCTGTGGGATCAGGCAGGAGCATGGGGTTTGAGGAGGGGGCTGTGGGGGGGGTCCCGGCTGCTCAGAAATTCTCCCCTGTGCTCCCCAAGCTGTGTTCGGGAACGGCCACGACCACAAAAGGGGCTGGTGACGGGGAAGGCGTTTTGGGAACCTTGCATCCTTCGGTGAAGTGGGGGCAGGATTCGAGCTCCCTGCCCGTCTCGGCCCTGTGCTGGCCAGCAGCACGTTGTCCCTGCTGTAATTAGCGCGGCCAGGCCGTAATTAGGCGGAGCAGCAGCTCTGGGAGGGGGATTAGGTGAGCCTGGCCTCAGCCTGCGCCACCCGCGAGAGGCGGCGTGGGGGCTGCTGCCCGCTGTGTCCCCGTGTCCCCATATCCTCCTCCTGCTGCTTCCTCTGCCAGGAGCCACTGGCAGCTCGGGCAGGAGTGGAAGCGTTGAGTTTTTGGCAGAAAAGAGGCAGAAATGCCCCCTCCTGCCTTTCCTCCCCAGCTGTGCGCTGACACCGGGGCAGTGAGGAGCACCGGACCCAGGTCTGGTCTGCAGGTGAGGGGTCCCGGCCTCGTTTGTGGGGGGCACAGCCTCATTTTGGGGGTCTTCGTGTGCTCTGGGGCCATCGGGAAGCCCCTGGGGCCCCCCCAGGAGAGGTGTTGACCCGCACCGTGCCCATCAGGAGCAGGACTGGCCGGCGTGCGGGGCTTTGCCTCGCTTCGTCGCGGGCGCCGCTGTTAATTGGGGCCTGCACAGGGCAGGTAATTACTATTTTGGCTGCCAGGTTCCCTCCCCGTGGGTTCCGCCTGAGTCACCCCGAGCCGAGAGCCAAGGCGGTGGCGTCGGGCCCCATCCAGCCGGGCTGCGGGGCCATCGGGGGCACCCCCTGCCCTCCTTCTGCACCCCGGCACCGTCCTTGGCTCCGTCTGAGCGCTCGTGTCGGGTCTGTCCCCATCTCGGAGGTGACAAAGCCAGCACTCAACGAGCTCCTGGCCACAAACACGGAGCAGGCAGGGCGCTGGCTGAGCAAATTTGTTTATCAAATCGGTGTTCGAGTCAGGCCGAGCTTGGGTACATCCACGGGGAGCTGGAGGGCTCGCTTGGAGCCTGGGATATTCACGCGTGGCTCTGAAAGAAAAATCCATTCGGAAGGTATTTCTAGCAGGCTGCTGACCTGCTAAAAGAAGCTGCTGAAGTGGCCAAAGGAAAAAATAAACAGGGATCCTGGCTGTCTTATGGCGTGGTTCACGGCCATGGCTACGTCCCTGCACAGCCAGGAAGTCTTTGTCGTATTTATACCCTCCTTTGTTGCTCTTGGATGTTTGTTTTTTTTTATGGTCAGCCATCTATATTTAAAGCTTTCGAGGGTGTGTGTGAGAAAGTAGCATCGTTTTAAATCAAATCTATGTAATAGGTCGTAAAATACCCAGCTGACCACTTGTAGGATGCTGAGGTTTTTAATGGAGCTTGGAAAAAAAAAAGTGACGCCCAGAACCACATCTGATGACGGCGTACGGGGTATTTTTGCCTCTTGCTGTTTTTTGCCACCTATTTAAAATGAGATGCCAGCCGCCTTTGACCTCTGCAGCTCTTGGGTGTGAGACAACTCCTGGGAGGGACAAGGACGATGAACCACGAGCCTCTGCCTCTGGGATGCCCCCGGGGGGCTCCGGGTGGTGCCTTCCAGCCCTGCACCGAAACCCCGAGAGCTTTTGGGTGCAGTCGTGGGCTGCTTTGTTTGTGGGAAGCCGTCCTGGAGCCGGGGCTGGGGCTGGAGAATGACCCAAACGAGCAAAAAGCGCGTGGATGCGCCCTCCTGGTACCTGGCAGCAGCCTGTAGCTGTACAACCACAGGGTTTAGCACATGCTACGTCCTCTGAAATAGGATTTCTTGCCCCAAATGTCCCCCAGGTTGTCACCTGTGCTGCGTTACCTGATTTGGGGCTTTGCCCTCCGGGTGCAGCGCCCTCGCCAGCCGCTCTGCTGCTGTGCCGGGGCTGCGCAGCAGAGCAGGCAGCTCTGGGGTGGGTTTCTGTCAGGCTTCACCGATTCTTTCATCGCTCTCGTGCTCCCAGCACTGCCAATTCAAGAAAAAAAAAGGCTATTCATTATTTTAATGCACCCGTTCCTGGGTGCAGGTGCCGGCCAGGCTGCGCTCTCCGTGCCCCATCCGCTCCTCACTGCCCAGCTCCCCTAACGCACCGAGGAGGACGAAGCTCTCCAGCGGTGTGCGCCGAGCAAACTGCACGTCGAGCTATTTTTAGGGAGATTAAGCCCGTAATCAGCCTTCACCGGCCGGGCTCTGCCTCGTTTCTTCCCGGTGCTGCTTAGTCACGGCCGTGGCCGGAGCCAGGCGGGCGCTGGCGGTGCCGCGGGAGCTGCCCCGGCGCGGCGGCGGTGCCGGTGCCGGAGCTCGGGGCGGCAGCGCCTTTGTTCGGCAGCCAGCCATTTTCCTCGGAGGCTTCGCACCGATTAGGCTGGATGGGATGAAATAAAACTGGCTGTGGAACCGCGGGCTGGCAGCAAAATTCCCCCGGTGTGGACGCGGGTGTGCGCACAGCCTCTGCGGCGCGTGCCGAGGAGCCGCGGCCGTCGCCTCACGGCGGTTCTCGGCCACGCGATGAGTTCTCGGTGCCTTTGGCAAGGCTCAGCCCGCCCCAGCCTCTGCTTCCCCTGAGCCTCGTGCTGGGAAAGGGGACTGGAGGTTACTCCAGGCGTGCTGATGATGCTGCAGGTGTTTCAGCCCTGTAGCAGCGCTGGATTTCGTTTTTCAGAAGAGCAGAACCAGAGGCGAGGTGTTGGTTGTGCTGGCAGCGGTCGTAAGGAGTCCCTTTGGAGCTTTGCTGAGCTCTTCCTGCAAAGCAGACGCAGAATGGATTCCACGTCTTGGTTTTTACGCTCAGCTTTTTTTTTTCTTTTACTACCTTAGGGTGCAGGGGATGTGCTGGGTTTGACGTGCCTCCTGCTGCCTTTCGGTGGCTCTCCTGGGCTCCTTCATCTCCGTGTGGCCCCTGGCAGACAGCAGTGGTACCTCCCAGGGCTCACCAGCGTTTAAACTGGCATGAATTTGCACAGAGGTTTCGGTTCTTTCCTCTCGGAGCAGCAGAAAGCTCCCTGGCAGCTCTGAGGGGTGATCTCAGAAACATCTCTGCACAGCCTGGGGAGGGATGTCAGCTGGCAGAGCGCGCCAGCTGCCTTTGTAATCCCTCACTTACGGAGGCAACTGTTGATTCCCCACCTTTCCTAGCTTAAAAACAATTTCCAGAACGCATTATTTATCCCCTAATAATTGCAGTCTGGTTTCCGCCTTGGTTTTAATCACTTTATTTCCTGCGCTTGCGAGCGGCCGTGGAGGGTCTGGCCAGTGGGTGCGGGTGGACCGGGGGTGCTGAGCTCCGGGTCCAAGCAGCAGCGAAGCCTTCAGCCCCAGCCACCTTCCTCCTTTCTTTGTAAGGCTGCTCCGAAGAGGTTGTCCTACACCAGTTCTGTAATCACAGCGTTTAAAAAAGGGTATTTACGCAAGTTTGGGGGGATCTGATTCAGATCGTGTCCGTTCTGCCGCGTTTGCTCCGTATCGAGACACGAAACGCTTCCTGAGAACCCGATGCCGGCGGTGTTTGTGCTGGCTTTCGGGAATATTTATAGCTTTAATTTCCTGCTGAGCACCTGGAGGTCACAGGGCCCAGGGGTTTGTTTGTCTGTGTGTCCGTGTGTCTGTCCGCACCGACCTGATCCTGCTGCCGTCTGCGGGTGCTCCCTGAGCCGGTCAGGATTTTGGGGCTCGCAGGCACACCCCGTGTTGTGGGCTGGTGTGAACATTGGGCAAAAATCCCCCAGTCCCATATCCGAGTGCTTCTGCTGCCCCTCAGAGCACTGAATTCCGTGAAGCTCCCGATAACCGGCCTCCCTTTTTTCCCCCCCTGAGCTTTAGAAGCAAAATGTTTGAGTCCAAAGTCCGCCTCCAGGCTGGCGCCGGGCGCTCAGGTGCCGGCTGGGCTCGGCACAGATGCCTCTGAATTTAGGGCTTGGGGGGGTTGTTTTGATTAAAAATGATTTCTTTGAGAGCACGCGGAGGGGATGGAGCATCCCACCTCGTCGGTGTCCCTCACGGTGCGGGAAGGAGTCCTGCCAAGGGTCAGGCTGAGAGCGAAGGAGCCCTGGTGGCCAACGCTGGCTTGTGTCAGTGAATTCCCTGGGGTTTGCCGAGGAGGCAGGATTCCTGCTGTGCTTGGCTGTCAGCCGTGTGTGCCCAGGTAGGTCCTGGCCTTCCAGAGGTCCCTCCTTTTTGCTCCTCACCTCCTCCGTGGGCAAAAACGTCCCTGGAACGAAGCGCTGGGGAAATGCTGGTGGTGGTCAGCGCCAGGCAAGGCAGCCGGGCATCTCTTCGTGTCTAATCTGCACTTTTCTGGGGGGAAAAAAGTAGTCCTCGCCACTAGAACAGCGGCAGTAGGTCTTTTTTTGGTGTGTCAGGCGGGTTTGCTGTTGTTCGCTAAAAATGCAGGCAGCCAGTTCAGAGATGCTTACAGGGAGATGCTTGGAATAGTTAGAGCGAAGGAAAATGAAACGCGCTTTGTGTTCTCCAGCTGAATATTCCTCACTCGCGTCCAGTAAACTGTAAATGCTGAAGCAACTCCGTTAGAAACTTCTCAAGTGTCTTTTTCCGATTGCAAAAAAAGGGAAAGCCAAAGCTTTGGTTCCTCGTGGGCATGCCCAGCCCTTCCCAGGAGAACAGCAGCACCCCTGCCGGCCCCATGCCTCCTCCAGGCCCCCCTGTGGGCAGGGGGCAGCCCGGTGCTGGGGGCTTTCTGTGGGTCTGGGGGGCAGGAGCTCAAAAGTTCGATGGGCAGAGGCTTAAAGCCCTCAAAGCGAGCAGGAAGCACGCTGTCGGCGGAGGAGCTTGTCCTCGCTCTTGCAGACTGAAGCAGCCTGGTGCTGGAGCCTCCTCCCTTAGTGCAGCGTCTTTTTTCCAGGTGGGAACATCTGAAATACGGCAGAGTGGGGGCTGCCTGGGAGGAGCTGTTGGCTCTGCCAGCTTCTAGGATCACTCTGGCCAGTACAACACGCCGTGTGTTATGGGGAGAAGAGGAACAGTGGCTCTGAGCACGGCAGGGGGCTGAGTCCTGCGCTCCTACTGCTCCTGGAGCGAAGCAGAGCCGGGCTGCTCAGGGGCCGAACGGGTGGCTGCAGGGATGTCACCACGTCCTGCTTTGTCTTCCAGCTCGAATAATCCGTGCCTGCTTCGAGTTGCTTCACTTGGGGCTTGCGTCAGCTCTTGCTCACGTCCTTCTCTGTGTGCGTGCCGAGCACGGGGCATACCTGGGTGTCTCTCGTGCAGGGCCACCGGTAATTACACGCTGTCATCGCCGCACGCCCGGCTGCCAGGGGCTCTCACCTTGCTCCTGTGTTGATGTCGAGCACTGTGACCCAGTTGGGGCTGCCGTGCCCTGCAGTGGGTGCTTGAGGGATTTCAACGGGAGGTGATATGGGTGTTTTTTGGACGCTTTTGTCCTTTCTGTGCTCGCAAGCTCGTGTGGTCTGAGTGCTGCTGGGTGGCAGCGCCCCGGAGGGAGGCCCAGCAGAGCCCCCAGACGCATCGCAGCAGCTTCCTGACCTCTGCATCCTCATCTCCGGGGCGTCTAATTGCTGTGTGAGAGAGCAGGAAAAGGTAATTGAATTCGGGGGCACCTGGTGAGTCCGTGTGAAGGACTGGAGGCTGGATGGGGAATGGTTTTGACCTCGCTGCTGGCTCCCTGCCCCCGTGGCGTGCAGGCACCCGGGGTGCACCTCGGCCCTGCCTGCTCCAGCCTGCTCTCAGCTGAGCCACCTGCTTGTAATTCCCCTTTTATTGCCCAGTAAATGTAAGCAGCGCATTAACATCTTAATTGGCTTGCTCGATAAAGGATTGACTCCAGGATTAAATCTCCCGGTTTCATCATTTCTTTGGGCTGGTGGAGGTGCTGCCAAGCACTGAAATGGATTTTGTTCATTCTCCTTTTTGAGCCCCTGTTGGAAGGGGGAAGCGCTTCCACTTGGAGGATGCTGAGACGTGTGTGCACCAAATACCCGCAGGGCTGTGGCGTGTCTCTGTGTGAATCTGCCCGCAGACATCAGCCCTGGAAAACTCTGCGGGTGCGGACGTGGCTCTGAAGATCCCAAGAGGAAATGATATGAAATAACTGGGATTTGCAGCACTCTCCATTCTGAATTTTGTCCAGCTCTGGCATTTTGGCAGGACGTATTTCCCTTACCCTTGCAGCAGGCTACAACAACCTATACTACTTTAATACCAATCTTAAAGCCTAGTGCACGCTTCCACGGCGTTTGTTCTGGATCTGCCCCCCCTGTTCTAGCTAGAAAAGACATTGCTCAAGCTTCAGACACTGAGGCAGTGACTGAAACCTTGTGAAAATAAATCTTTGGGTTATGTTCTACCAAAGGCAAGAACTTCCTGACCTGCCAGGCCCACGGACGTCGTCGCTGTGGGGACTGCCCAGAGAGGAAAAGCTCTGGGCAGCTGAGCTTTGTGGTACGTGCAGCCTGCCAAATTTAGGTGAGAAGCGTGTATTTTTCCATATCCTGTCAAGAAGAACTTATTCCACTGAGTAACACCTGGCGTTAAAGGACGGCGAGGGGAAGATTTGTCTCTAGGAATAGCTCCAGAGGCCTGGAAGCCTGGAATAGGCTCTAACATTTTCAGGCTCTCTTGCTTCTTGTGCAGCTCGGTCCCTGGGTGCACCGAGCTGGCCCCACAGTCCCAGCCCATCCTCGTCTCTGTCCTCCCCACAGAGGAGGAGTAAAAAAAAAAAAACAAGAAGCTGTCTGCATTCATCCATCCCTGGTGGATGATTTTGATTAAGGATGGGCATGGCAACTGCCTTGAAATGGGAATTGAGCCCAAACTGTGCTGCCCGTGCCCTTGAGGCCTTGCTGCTGGGCTCTGTTTTCAGGCTTCCTGTGCTCCTCCACTCCGGTTCCTTCTTGGAAGCGTCCGACCCCGATCGCATCTGCTCCTTGAATGTCTCCCCCCCTGTTTTTTGTGACGGAGGGCGCTGGCTCGGATGTCAGACTTGGCCTGGACAATAATGGGAAGGAGAGGACAGATAGGCCTATTTACTATTGTTCTCGTAACTGGGGGTAGAAAAATCACACTCGTTTTCCCATGAATCATTCCTCTGCCTTGCTCTTTCAGTCGTGTTTTCTCCAGAATTCCCTCTGTTCCCCAGCTGATCGAGCAAGCCCCCGAATGACGATGGGATCCCAGGGCTCAGCACTGTGGAGCCTGGCCTGGTGCGGCAGCGCTTCCCTCCTGGTTATCTGCAAAAGGGGGCTGAGAAGCTGCCTGGTGGGCCATTTAGGGCTTGTTAACTTGTGATATCTGCTGGTGGGAAGCTCTCAAAGCGTCTGCGGGGGAGGACGACACCTCTCGGCTGCGTGATGTTTGGGGGGGGGAACGCTGAGAGTTCACGGCCTGCTGCAGCAGCGCGCTTCAGATAATCAAAAAAGAAAAAGCAAACTGTGGCTTGGAGCAGCTTTCGAGTTTCCCTCTGGCTCCAAGGGTGTTTTTGTGTGCCTGTAGTGGTGGAATCATTCTGGGGTAGCCACTGGGCTGTCACTGACCGTGCTCGAAGGCATCGTGGCAGCACGTCGGCTCCTTGCACTGGGCTCTGCTGGGCGGCTGCTGCCTCCCATCGGGGCCTCACACACAGCCCCATAAGCCACTAAGCCCTTACTTTCCTTTTTTAACTCTTAATCTGATCCTCTGCCACTTAAGTGACCTGGCCCGGGCTGGTTTTGCCTGCGTCGTGTGCCTGCAGCCCGACTGATCGGGAGCGCTGCCTGGGCTGGTGGCAAGCAGCCTGCTCAGCCCAGAGTCCAGCAGCAGTTTGTACCGGGTGTGTGGCTCAGGAGGAGCACCCCTTAGCCCTCCAGGAGGCTGAAGGGAACCTTTATGAATATTAAAGCTCCTTCTCGGTTGCTGTCAGTGCTGGGGATGGAGGCACGCCTCCAAGCGGAGCGAGGCGCTGCTGCTGTGCCACTCGCAGGGCGCTCTAATCATTCCTCCCACAGGCAGGAGCGTGTGGAGGCTTTCTGTTTGTTTGTTTTTCACCATGGCAAGACTATACAAAGTCTTTTAAATACATGTCGGTATGCCTTAAGAAACACATGAGGCTTGGCAGGTGTATTTTATTTTTTTTTGTATGACTCCTTGAGAAAGAAGTTTCTCGTGCTCTTACAGCTCGTGAGCTGCTTTAGCTGGTCAGAGGGTCCCATCCCATTGCTGGCCAGTTTGCTGCAAGTTTGCATGAAATAGCTTATGGGGTACAACGAAGCTCTGGGTTCAGGGCCTTGGAGAACACAGTTCTTTCCCAGAGTCTCCTCTCTTCCCATCACAGCACCAATGATCACACTTCCCTTTAAGCTGTGCTTTGGGACTGCAAGAAATTCTGTTTGCGCTTCTCCCCGGGGCTCCTGAGAGCTGTGCGAGCTCTAATACAGCCTCGTTAGGCTCTTCTTCATCAGCCCTTGGCTTCCTTTCGGGCTGCAGAAACCAGCCGTGCTGCACTGATGTCCTCAGCCTCTGTTTGATGGATTTAGAGCTGCTCAGTTGTTCCCTTCTCTCTGACCCGTTCCCCATATGCTTATGTGGCTGCTCTGAACCACACGTGAAAGTTTGCCTTCAGGGGGCTGTGGCACGGCTGGAGGACTGGAACGAGCAGTCCCTGATGTGTTCCTGTAGGCAGTGCCAGCTCACAAGTACCCCCCAGTTACCATTCATATCAATAAATAAATAAAACTCTCTTTTATACTTAATCTGCCAATCCGCACAGCGTTTTGGGGCCATTTAAAAACCACGTGGGATGTAATATTAGCTATGGTCTAATCCAGGGGTTTGAGGAGTTGAGCGCAAAGTTTACCTTTGGGGAATTTATTGGGCCAGATGTCTCTGGAAATGGCCTCGTTAACCAGCAGTTTCTTCCCTAGAGTGAAGTAGGTTTTGTTTCCTTAATGAAAATATATGGCTAAATTGTTGACTTGTTTTTGTTTACAGATGTTCTCAAACAATGACGAAGCTGTGATCAACAAAAAACTTCCAAAAGAGCTGCTGCTTCGGTAAGCCTTCTTGATTTGTATTTCAGCTGTGTCGTGTTGTGTTATTTGCAGCCAGGAGCTGGTTTCGCTGGTATGCTCGTAAATCACGAGCCTGGATTGGGTCACTTACAAAGCCATGGACAAACAGAAGCAGATCAAAGGTCTGCACCAGTGGCGGTTTATGCTAAATGTTATTAGGATTTGTTTCTTAAAATGTTAAATTAATTTGCCGGTTGCCTGTTTTGTAGATGGAAGAACTGTAGGACTAATCAGGCCCTTAATGAAAAGAGATGTAAGCGTAGGGTAACGCGTAGGACAGGATTCTGCCCATCTCTGACAAGTGCTGCGTTTAAATAAAAATTCCAAATAAAAATGGCAGAATGGTCCCTGTTGGCCAGGATCAAAGGGATGGGGCTCGGAGGATGCTGGCGTGCAGCTCTGCCTGCTCCCTGTGCTGCTTTTCACTCGCACACACCCCTGCATGCCATTTGCAGCTTGCCTTCCCGGCACGGGAGCAGCACGAGGGGTGATGCGTGGCTGGCTCAGCCCTCCGTTCGGCGTCTCGAAGCGAAGTCTTGCTCATCAGTGCTTCGAGCTGAGCTGCGAGACTGTAAACGGTGACAAATTGTAGGTGGTGGCTTGAATTATTAACACGAACAAAATTCTCGAGCTGCAAGAAACTGCGCAGCCCTGTCAGCGTTTAATGGTGATAAAAGCCTGGGGAGAAGAGCTCTGGCACAAGAAGCGGCTCCTAGCTCACTCGTGAAATAAAGTGAATAAAGCAAAAATTGACTTTCTCTTTTGGCCACACCGTCTCCTGTATTTTCTGTAGCAGCATCTCTAGTTGGATTCAACTCCTTCTATGCCAGTATTACTCACCCAAAAGCAAAACCACAAGGTTGTGGGGGTTGAGTTTAACTGAGGATGTGCATGGACCTCGGGGGACAGCGGTCTGCGGGCACTGGGCTCCCCCGGGACAGGACCTTGCTGGAGCGTGGGTGAGCTCCTGGCAGCTCACTCAGAGTGACCAGGGAGCACTCAGGCAGCGGCTCGTGGCGTTGGGGAACGTCGCTGGGTGGCTGGAGGAGGATTTGTGGTGAGCAAGGGAGGCTCCTGTACCATATGGGAGCTTGGTCAGTACAAACCTGTGGCTGGGTTCTCAGCACTGCATGCATTTCTGCAGCGTGGGAACACTTTGGGGTCTCGTCTTGCTATCACTGATCGTCCCCACATGCTGTAGGAAGAGCAAGCGGTCGGGATCGTGCGGAACCTGGGGAAAATCAGGAGGTGGAGTTTATAAATGTTAAAGTTGATAAGTAATAGTTTTGAGAGTTGGAATTCACTGTTAGCATACTGTGAAAATTAATTAGTGGGGATCGACAGTGCGGCCTTTGAAAGAGAAACTTGGATGCCTTTATCTGCAGGAATCTCCTGTAAATGAGCGTCGCTGTCTACGAGACAAAGACTCGTGTGTTTAAGCAGCGCTGCTGCGTGAAGGCTTGTTCGCTGGCGTGTTCCTTCTGCAGATGGCATTGATGCCTCATGCATGTGGTTGCAAAGTGGAAAGCTGTACTCGAGCAAAATAAAGAGTAGGAGGATATGCGAGAGGTGGACAGCAGTCGTCACACCCCACGACAGAGAAGTGTGCGGCTCCCGGAGCGCTCTTGACTGGGGGACAGGGTGGATGTGTGAAGCGCCTGCGAGGCCGACTTCAGGAACCATTTGTGGTGTCCTGCCCGCCGTGTTGCTGCCACACAGTGATGGTTTTGGCTGAGGAGCACTCTTAAACAAAGCTGTCCCGCAGCACCTGGGCCCAGAGCCCAGCCGATGGCCCCGAGCCTAGTCCTGCCTCAGCCTTGTCTGCTCCTGCCCGCTGGGCTTCCAGGGGCTTGCACGTGAGCTTGATGCTCTTAAAAATGAGCCAGACCAGGAAAAAGCAGAATTCTGCTGGTTGTCTCGGTTACTTCGGTGCTGCCAGCTCCTCTCTAGGTGGCTCTGGCTGGGTCCCTTCCCCTGGTTTCCATCCACCATGGCCTGTCCTACGTGTGTGTCCCCTCCGCTGCCGCCCAGGCCCAGGCCTTGAGGTGCCGCTGGTGCCCGCTGCTCTCAGCATGGTGTGGGGCTGCTGAACCGCTGTGCCTGTGGGGTTAGGTGGTCTTGGGAGCTGTCTGTGTCCCCTCTGGGTGGCAGGCAGGCCGGGCCAGGTCTCCTGTGGCATAAGCAGCTCTTGCTCCAGCTCCACGTCCTGCCCTCCGCCTGGTGTCATTGCTTGGAGCTCTGGTGGCAGAGAGGCCATGGGGACACCCGTTGTGCCCCCTCCGCTAAAACGGGAAAGGAGAGAAATTCAGCTTGAGCAGTGGGCCACTGGTGGTGGTGGTTTTGGAAGGTGAAGGTCTGGGCTGGCTCACCCCAGATCCTGCAGCTGCCAGGCACCTCATCAGTCTTGGCCCTGATCTAATTAGAGCGGCAGGGGGAAAGTGAGGAGCAGCCCTAGAAAATCCGCAGTGGATTAAGAGGCTGAAACCTGAAAAAAGGCTCCAGCCGCAGTGTGTTTTAGCTAAATTGTCTGCTGCCGGGCTGCTCGGGCAAGGCAACGTGTTCCAAAGCCTGCTTGGCCCCGCTGCCTCGCCACCGCCCGCAGCGAGCCGCTTTGCAGCAGGAGGCTTCAATCTGACGCGGTGCCAGGCCTGCTGAACTCCGCTGGGGAGGGCTCGGCCTGCCTTCATTGTTGGCCCCTGCTTGATGACGAAGTGACCGGTGAGGTTATTTTCTTATCATTGGCCCTGATGAGCAGAAAGGCGAGTGCAGGAGGAGAGCGGTCGGCGGAGCTGCGATCGCCCAGCTGCCCGGCGAAGGCAGGGCCAGGAAGACATTACTCAGGCAGCGCTCTTCAACCTGCTGCTGCTGACTTCTTTTCTGCTTTCTTTCACCGGAGAAGCGGAATCTGAGCAAAGCAGCAGATATTTGTTAGGGATCTGGTGTCTTGGAACAGTCCCAAGGGGCTGGGCGGCTGCTTTCTGGTGCCCTGCTACTGCTGTGTCTGGAGATGACGATTTTTATCCAGATTTCCTGTCAGCCCAGGATGCTGCCTTGTCATCAGGCTTGCTTGTAGTTATTTCAAGTGACCGTGTAGGTTACTTTGCTTTACCCTGTGCAGATTGCTGAAAAGAAACCCAACGTTGATGTCCCGTGCTGTACTTGTGTTGGGTGAAGGCAGACGCTCGGTCACTACTAGGGCAGGCAGCTTGGTGGTGGGGTTTGGGGTGGTTTGAGGTTCCCCAGCAGCTCCTCGGAGAAACAGCAGCCCGTCCTTGGGGCTGTTTTATAGAACTTGAGGCCGTTGTGCCTGCGGGACTTGAGCCGTGCTCCTGCTGCTCCCAGCAGTTTGTGCAAGGGCTGTGGCTGGAGCCAGCGTGGCCCTGCTGCTGGAAGAGTGATTTTTTTGCAGCACATTCTGCTGAGTCACTGGCTAATATTCCCCAGCGAACGCCAGAGCAGTGCAGAAATGAGAAATGCTCGTAGGCTTTTCAGAGCAGAAGTCCCCAAATCCTCTTGGGGTCCGTGGGTTTCCTGCCGAGGTGCTGTGCAGGCTGGCACCCCAGCACCCGGAGCAGCAGAATTTCTCCTTCCCCTCGCAGAGTTTGGCCTCGCAGCGAGCAGGAGGGGGGGGCTGCGTGTCCCAGGAGCCCCCCAGCTGCAGGGCAGCTCCTGGCAAAGCTCCGAAATGTGAGCTTGGGAGGTGAGGGGCAAGCGTTCAGTGCTGGCATCCCCTCTGCTGTGTGGGCAGGCTGGGAAGGGAGGAGCAGGAAACAGAAAAGAATTTGGCCCTGACAGAGGGATGAGGGGGTTATTAATAGCCTGGGATTTCCACGGAGAAAGCGATTTTAATGAAAATGTAGAAGTGTACCTAGTTATTGACTTAGCCACTGTTCCCATGGAGGTGGTTTCTGTGCTCCTGTGCTGGGAATCCAGGGTAAAAGTAGGAATTTTCCCCAGCTTCTCTCACTTCCCCAGGCTTTCCTTGTATTGTTGTTCATTCATATTGTGCTAAATAAATCCTCAGCTCTTGCATACATGCAGACATAAATAACGTTTATTTCAAGGGAAGGCTTGTTCCTAGGCAGTGAGAAGTGAGCGGGGATCTGCGGATGTATCTGAAGTGCTCTGTGGGTACCTGCTAGGTCGGAAATCGCATGGTTGCACCCTACAACGTCACCTCAGTCTGGCTTCTGTCCTCTCCTCAAATTTGGAAATCTACTTTGTGGCTGTGGATGTGCACGGCATGTTAACGTGCGTGCTGCCTCCCAGGTCCGTAGCAGGAGCCGAGGTGATCCTCCTCCTTTATCTCTGGGACAAAGTGCAGTTTGTCTGTGTGCACACCGTGTTTGTTGTTCCCAGCGCTCTCCCCCCAGCTTTATCAGCCCCTGTGCTGTTTATTCAGATGCCTTCTTTGTGAATATCTGGGTAGATGAGCACCTCGTGCGGCTTTCCTCTTCAGCAGGAGAGTTTCAGTAAGCGTTAGTGCAGGGCGTTTGGGTCTCAAAGATCTCGCTGCTGGCAGCATCTCTTCCAGAGAGGCTCTTCCAGCACAGGCAGCTCTCCTGAGGACATGGGAGAGCTTTTGTTCACCCTCCCAAGCCCACCACCTTGTGGGGAGGTGTGTGGAGATCTTTTCCAGCCTTAATGATTCTATAATTCTGTGATTTTCCTTCCAAAAACATTGCATCCTATGGCTTTATAACTGCTGTCACAGAGAATGAAGCTTTGCTAGCTTTCCACTCACCACTTGGCCTTTTCTGTTTTTGACATGCGACCGAATAACGGTACACCATAAAACAATGCCATTGATAAAGACATATTGATAAAGATACGTGATTGATACAGATCTGGGAGCTTTAAATGGGCACGGTACTTTGTGCCTTCAGACGGAGGTGCCTGAGATAAATGCATCGATGTCTTACCCTGCTCTGGCACTGCCAAGTCTCACTGCTGAACTCCCAAGTGAGCAGGCCAACAATTTGGGGTGGTGGCCAGAGCTCGGGGTGTGCCCAGCAGAGGAGCATGCGTAGCAAAGAGGGCTGGTGGAGCACGGAGCACGCCAACACTACTCTGATGTCAGGGAGGAGCCAGCACAGCCAAAAGTGACTTTATTCAGCCCTATCCTGACCCAACTGGTGTTAAGCTGTACAATACCTGCACCCATCTGCTTCAGTGCCTGCTCATCCTGTTCACTGAACGCTGCGGGGTGTAAGGTCAGCGCTCCCAGTACATCAGTGTCTCTGCTTTCATTCGTTAACTGCTAGGTTTGCACTTCTTTTCACCGTTCAGCTTTCGACTGATTTGCAAAGAAGTTTTGCTGTCTCCAGCCCTTTTTTTTTCCCCATTGTTTTTCCTTTTTTTTTTTTTTTTTTTTTTTCACGTTCCCTTTGTTGTAGATGTGGATAACCAAAAGGTGTCTTTCTTTCTGTTGCAGAATTTTCTCCTTCCTGGATGTGGTCACTCTGTGTCGCTGTGCTCAGGTCTCCAGGGTAAGAACCTTCCTCCTTGCTGGTGGTTGTTCGTGGTTTGTGGGACTGTCACGGCTCTCGCCTCCAGCCCTCCCTGGCATTTGAGACCTGGGGGATTTGTACAGGGGAGCTTTGTGCACAGGATGTTTCAACTATTGTTATTTAGTGTCCCGTACTAAAGGGGGATGCCAGAAATTTCTGATGGCCGCTGAAATCAAAGCTGGAACACATTTTAACGGCACCCAAGGCCCTGAGCAGACTGAAAGGGACAGAGCTCTTCCAACAACCCGGGCTTTGTACAGGAGGCCTACACTGAGCTTCAGCTGTGATGTGTGGATGAGTCTAAAACTTCCTTGGTTTTTTGTTGAAAGCAAAGAAATTTTGATTCACAAGGATACTTGCACAGTCAACGAGCATTTACTTTCCTACTTGGATTTAGCTGATACAAGTGTAGAAGGAAAAAGGAGTGTCTTGTTTACACTGTTTTTTTCCTTAAGTATCTCGTAGTTCTGTGGGATTCAGGTAGCGAGACCCAGCTTGGATAATTTGCTTGGGAAAACTCCACCTGCAGGCCCAGCCACCTAAAGCTGTCAGATGTGTTCAGGTGCTTCATCCTGACAGAACCTGGTTCAGGTCAAACCCGAACCATAACTGGCTCGTCACTAAGATCATACAAGAATACAAAATGCAACATGCTTAAACATTTTTAATTGCATTTTTAAAAGTCCCATGATGTCCAAGCAGTGTGGTTACGGTCCCATGTTCTCAGAATAACGCAGATCTTCCGATGAAAGCTCTTCCAGCTGAAGGTCACTGCTCCTGCACTGACAGCCTGTTTTTGTATGCAGAGATCCCTCCATTAGACATAAAAACACGCAGGGTTACAGCTCGCACCTGCTGGTGGGTTCCTCCTCCACTGGAGCTTCCTCTCGCCAATAACCAGGCGTTAAAACAAGCACCTGTAATGAGGTTGCAAACGCAGAAAGTCCATCACCACTCAGTTCTGTGAGCTGCTCTAAGTCCCTGCGTGACTTGCACAAGAACTAGTTATATGTTGTGCTGGAGATGTGGCTTAGTGCTTGTCATAGGTGTCATACAGGAACATGCCTGCATGTGCACACTCTTCACTCTTTCACAACGATGGACTCAGGGCTGTTACGAGACTCAGCTGTTTGCTTTGATGATGCAATTAAAACTTCACGTACAGTATTGACAGCTGTTTTCAACTCTGTTGAAAACCTTGATTTATTAAGGCACAAAAAAAAAAAAGTTTCAATTCCCGGTTCTCATTTGTATCATAAGCAATATAGCAATATGAGAGGGTTTTTTAAATTATTATTTATTGATTGATTTGTCCACCCCTGCCTGCTTAACAAACCAAAACCCACTCTAAGTCAGAGGTACTGCAGCAGTGGTGCATGGCTCTCGGGAGCTGGATGCTTCACCTGGGCAGCTTACAAGGCTCTGAATTTGTCTGGGGGACGTAGCACTGATCAGTGAGGGCCTTGAGCACCTTTTCCTGCTGGAGGTAGGGGAAGGTGTGCAGGGTGCCAGCCTCCCCCACCTCTGATGGGATCCTTCCTTATCGGCCCTAATCACTTGTTGGGTTTTCCCCCGAGACAAAATGTTGTTTCTGAATGGAACGAACTGTGACTAGGTCCCCGCTGGTGTTTGTTTTTTTTTTACATATTAACAACACGTTTACATTTTTTCCCCCGATAAAGGCATGGAATGTTCTGGCCCTGGATGGCAGTAACTGGCAGCGAATTGACCTGTTTGATTTCCAGAGGGATATTGAGGTATAATTAAGCGACATACAAACCCGTTTTTTCTTGTTAAAATGTAATTACAGCCTAGGATGGATTAATACTCCCAGCGTAACCCCTTCTACCTTCCCTGGAGATAGAAATCATTAATTTCAGTTCTTCTTAGCTTCAGGGAGTCTTTAAAGTCTTGGCAATCCATTCAGCTTTTGAAAATGGACAGAATTACATATCTGTATCAAGACTTAAAGATAGTAATGGAGAGGTTTTACATGCATGTGTTCTAAAAGCAGGAATAAGTAAATAGGTGTATTGAGGAAAATTACTAATTCAGAGCAGAACTCAGGCTGCTTTTCCTTTGACTCAAAAAACAAAAATCCTATCACAGCACTGACCTGGACTATTAAGACTCTGAATGTCTCTTGAAACGTGGCCCGCAACATCTCTCTTTTCCCATCTGTTTTTAAATGTAGAGAAATGCGGTGTAAATGTGGAGGATTCAGGGGCACCAGAGGCAGAGTTGTTCCTAAAAGATGCGGCTTTGGCAGTGCTTCGTGGCAGCCTTTCTAAATCTGTCGGATGCGGTCTAGTTAGCGCCGACAGGAAGGGATGCTGCTGTCATCTAAAAGCTGAAATTTCATTTATCAGGATAAGAGAGAACAAAACAAAGTTACGAGAAGCTTGTTTCTTACCAGAATATTTGGTTTCTCACAATATTCATTTGCTCTTTGAACTGTTTTGGAGGCGGGAGATAGAGCGCATCGTTCCACGTACTGTAGACGTGAAGCAGGCGATGACTGAAGACGCACACCTTGAGGGAACTGGAGGGAAACGCTCAGTTTTTGTGGAGGAGGGAGTTAAAACCTTCCTGCCATCTAAGCAAGACGCCCAGATAAAGTCACCACCCCGTGACGCTGGGTGACTTCTGCCTGCCTGAAGTCTGGCCGGGCTGGGACTCCTCGCAGGAAGCACACGGTGTGATGCTGGTGGTGTTGATAACAGATACTGATCTGATAACAGGCACTGATCTCCTACCGTGCCCTGGACGTGCCGGAGGTGTGCCAATACCTTGCACGGAGGTGCAGCACAGCCAGAGGTGCCCGGTCTAGCAGGAAGCGTGGCTGGAGCTGATCCACTCGGTCTGTGTAGGAGGGAGAGCAGAGTGCTGCGGGCACAGCCCCACCTGCTCTTCATGACTGCTTTTTGCATGGTTTCCACATCAAATGTGTGTTCTTCCACGAGCCCCAGCCTCCCCTTTCAAAGGGAGGTGCCGTGGTGTGTTGCACCTAACCTCCGAGCACCCGCCAGGCCTCCCGATGTCCTAAATGTTCCTTGCTTTAAAGCAATGCAAATCCAGCAGCTGACGTAAATTGCATTTATAATGGGACTTATTCAAATCTTCTCGTTCAAGCGTGTGACTTCGTAGGCTGGCCAGAGGAATCACAAAGGTACGCCTGCTGCTCGGGAACCCTCCAGCCCTTCCATGCAGGTCAGGCTTTCGGCTGTTCCCACTGCCCCCCAGGGCCTGTGGTGTTGGCAGGAGCCCCCCCAGAGCTCTGGTGGGGCTGGTGACCCTCCTTCGGTCGTGGTATTACGTGGTGCCCAGCCTGCTGCTTGATTCTTAGTTGTTTTGGTTGGAAAAAGGTAGTAGGAAAACATCCTTGGCCCTACAGGGGGCTTAAATGCTGCCTTGACGAACTGAGAGGGGTTCCTGGTGTGTGATAAGCAACCGTGGAATAAAGTGGAGGGGAAGGTGGTGCAATTCCTGGACGCTGCTACTGATGCTCTCAGTGGCTTTTGTTCAATCAGAAATACCTGGCTAAATGCTAACTTGTCCTAGGGTCTTGGCAGCCTTCCACCAATTGCAAATGTTGGGGGGGAAAATCCATTCTCCGGATCCGTTGAACACAAACGTTTGGATCCCTTTTCTGCAAGGGGAAAACTGGTGGGCTAGCTGTGTCTCAGCTCCATTTTGAATAGAAATTGAGGTGTATCCATTCGCAGTACTGCTTTCCATCTGCTTGGGTAGTCTGCATCAACATCCAGGGCTCTGGGCTGGAGGAAATCCTCAGCTGCCAGCCTGAACTCGCCTCCTCCAGCCGTAGGTGCCTTTTCTCTCCATCTTCAGAAGCTGAATAATTTCCCCTCTCCCTGCCTTAGATTATCACCGTGGCACTTTTTGTTTCCGTGGCAATGTCTGACCTAGAATAACAAACTGTTGTTGTTAGAAGTTTGAATTCAGCTTTTTGAATGCTGAAGTCACTTGGGGTTCTTCTGGATTTTCACGTAGCTCCTTCTGTCTCCAACAGGGCCGAGTAGTGGAGAACATTTCCAAGAGATGCGGGGGGTTCTTGAGGAAGCTGAGCCTGCGTGGCTGCCTAGGAGTGGGAGACAACGCATTAAGGTAAAGGCACAGCTCGCTTCTGCTCTTAAAAGTAAAGTAGAGAGTGATTCAGCCTCTCCAGCCACAGAGGGCTGATAGGCACAAACGCTTTGGAACTGAGATCTTTAGCCTGTGCCTGACTTAAAACACTGAGAGCAGTAACACAGAAGCAACCTTTATCGTTCCTTAACTTCGCTCGCTGGTTGTTTTCATTAAAATAATACCAGCTGCTGCTACAGGCTAAGCAGTAATTGCTGCTAAATCACAAACTTTTGCCTTTGGGCTGGGAAATCTATGAATTTATTTCCATTCGGTGAAATCCCAGGGCAAGATACAGGGCACCGTGAGGTTACTTCTTGTTTATTTTGCCTGAGACCATTTTCTAAAATTTTATCTGATGTGTTAAATGCAGTAGAACGCCTGGAAATGTATTGCCTGACAAGTACAGTGTTTTGCCTTTCATTCAATAAAGGACATTTGCACAGAACTGCAGAAATATTGAAGTATTGAACCTGAATGGCTGTACCAAGATCACAGACGCGTGAGTAATGATCTCTTCTGTTTCCACTGTTATCCCCCTTTTCTGGGGGGAAAGGGGGATATATTCTCAGCTTCCTTTTTGAAGGGAAGGCCAGGCTTGTGCATGCAGCAGGTAATATAATGGGTGTCGTATGAAATGCATACGGCTTTGAATATGCCTGTCATGTCAGAGTCTCTCATGTGTTCTCTTCCAGTACGTGTACCAGCCTCAGTAAGTTCTGCTCTAAGCTCAGGCACCTTGATTTGGCTTCCTGCACTTCCATAACCAACATGTCCCTGAAAGCACTGAGGTAGGAGTTGACAACGTTGACTTTTGCCCGTTGATTCCAGGTAGTGTGACCCGCTGCAGCCCCGTGTTCCTTGTGTGCCTTGGAGGAGACTGAAGTAGGCTGAGGTTTAACCGTGTTTAGAGTTCAGGCATCCCCCAGCAGAGCTCAGTGTTCACGTTGTGCCTCCTGGTTTGCAGAGACAGGGGAGGAGGATGCAATAAAAGCTGCCCTTAAACTTGTTTGTATCCATCCTGGCGATTATTTGCAGCAGAAGCATTACATTGAATTGAAGTCTTGGAGGAGGGATTGGGGGTGTAGGGAGAAAAAAAAAAAGGCTTAGTTTGTCTTTTTTAAATGTTGGTTTGCTAACAGCCAGCTTCTGCACTGTAAGTGTACCACTGCATACGTAGTGTTTACGTAGCCAGAAGGTGAACACCAGCATGTGACTATTTGTCTTTTCAAACTGCTTAGGAGACTTGTAACTGCTTAAATCTGCTAAATGGAATTGCCAAGTAATCTAGAAAAGGAAGGGAAAGACAGACATTGGTGGGAAGATATTGGGACAGAGGAAAGGAGGCAAAAAAAACCACTGAAGGTAACGATGGAGGCCGAGCTTTAGAAAAAATAATAAAAATTTCAAGTGGTATCCCAGCAGAATAAAATAAAAGGAAAGCTGTATCACGGGGGAAAAAAATGAGGGTTCACCTAGGTACCAACAGAAAAACATGGATTTAAAAAAAAAAAATGAATGGTTTTGTTATTTTTGTGGCTGTGTTAAAGTACTTTGAGCTTGTTTTTTCTTCCCTTGAGGGTCTTCATCCCTGTCTCTAATTTCAAATGGTCAAATTTCTGCTGCAGCTATCTTAAATACCAGATAGCATCTATATTTCTTGATTGCCAATTGCACTGAGTGTTACTCCTGCTGGCAGCTATTTGTAAACGCAGAGTTAGATCTGGAAAGTCAGAGGCAGCATGGAGAGCAGCCCGATTTTTGGCTCTGGCTGTGGGCAGTTTGGTTGTGTTTGGGTCCAGAAAGTGCATAAACTGTGTGTGTAGGACGGGGAGGTGCCCAGAAGGGGGTACGCTGGCCTTGTTTTGCCCTCCTGATGCCCTGCTCTAGAGCTCCTGACAGTGCCTCTGGAAAGCTGCTCACACCTGGAGGTGTTTGACGAGGAAGTGTTCCCCGTGGGGTGTGGGTGTTCACCAGTGCTCCTGTGGGTCCCAAAACTGGGGAATTCCTAGTTCTGCCTCGAAGCGGGATGTCCTTGTAAAGCAAAAAAGCTGCCACACGCTTTTCCTTTCGCCTCCCAAGCGAGGGGTGCCCGCTGCTGGAACAGCTGAATATCTCCTGGTGCGACCAAGTGACGAAGGATGGCATCCAGGCCCTGGTGCGAGGCTGCGGGGGGCTCAAAGCCCTGTTCCTGAAGGGCTGCACGCAGGTACGGCTCCGCGGTGCTCCAGCGAGCCACAGCAGCTGGTTCATGGCTGCTGCAACCAAGTGTTTGGGGATGAAGCACTGTGGGGTTTTCTCTTCCCAGAAATGTTGCATTGCTGCAATTATTCACTGTCTGTCTGGTGGAGGTTAACTGCTTTTTTTTTTTTTTTTGGGAAATTCTTTAATAGCCGGAGCTCAGCGTGAGCAGTGGGACAGCGAACTAATTGCCTATCTAGCTGTAGAACCATTCTTCTTCCCCCCCATCGGGAGCACACTGAGCAAACTTTTATTTTTTTTTTTCTAAAGAAAAGATAAGTTTATTATCCGTGGCTAGACCCATCTGGTTTTGAAGGCTCAGAAAATTTTAGAAAGCGCGACAGGGCTTTCATTTCCAGTGGTGATAGAATTGCCTTGCTGGGTCATTTGGACCTTCCAGCTGGTCAGAGAAATCCCCGTGTTTGGGACTCCTTGGAAATACTTCTGCAGCCAGCCAGGAGCATAATGCTATTCCCTCGTGTAGCTCCTGAGCCACAGCAGTACGTTTTGAAGAGGCTGCAGAGCCTGTGCTGCTTTTCTTTGGGATACGTAAATGGCATGCCAGCTCTCACAGCTGAAAGCTGGTTTGCTCCCTTTTTGATATTTAGACTTAATTTCCTTTAATCATACTTCAGTTCCTTGTCTGGTGAATCACTGGAAAGTGTAATACAGAGAAACATTCGCACTACATCTTTACTAAGGAGCTGTATTCATTGTGAGCTGGGGCACAGGGAACATCAGCCTTGGGCATTAGTCTCTCAGTGAGCAAGAGCTTGCAAAGCCCTTTCACAAAGAACGTGGGGACCAATCCTCATTTCTTAGTTGGGGTGCAGTCTTTTTAACGCAGACAGATCAGGCTAGAAAAGAGCAAAGCTGCATCTCCGAATCTTGCTTTTGAAAAAGGAGAGGAAAGGAGGAAAGCTGACCCTGCAGGGGCTGAAAGCTGTGGCCCAGAGGCTGCCGAGAGCTGAGGAGCCCCAAGGTGGACCTGGCAGCTGGTCGCTCTCATCTGCTGGGTGCTCGTCCCCAGACACCATCAGCGCTTGTTTGGTTTGGATTTATTTTTGGGGGGCGGGCATTCCTTAGGAATGAGTCACTAAGTGCCATTTTCGTCTGCTGCCTATAGACAAACAGCTATATGTTTTTATCAGACAAAAAAGCACATTTCTTTTCTGCAAGGACACAAAGTCCTAAAAGGGTTGGGTGATGGGCAGAGCAACAACACATTGTGTGTACAAAATGGAAGTGATACCCTTGGGTGCCTGAGCAAGCCCAGCCGTAAGGGCAATAGTGGGCAATTTTTGTTAAATGTTTATTGCTGTTGTGTTTTTTTTTAACATGTGAAGTGGGTATACGCAGCTGTCAAAATGGCTTGATTAAAGATAATAACAATCTCAGCCTATTTTGAGGATTCAGGTCATGGAAACAGCTTGAGTTTCTAGTAATTTATAGAGTCATGAGTAATATTGATGGTAGTACATCCTTGTTATCAATTATTTGCCATCTGTTCTTATAGATTTAAGAATAGCAAGCTTTTTTTTTTTTTTATCATCAGAAAGCAACGTGGATGTGTTTGTGCTCCTCATGTTGAAATAATACTTCATCTTTTTTGAGAGCCCTGCTGTTGCAGTATGAAAGCAGGTCCTCGTGGGCCCTCGCTAGTGAAGCGTCGCCTTAATTCCCGTAAAGACTTTCTGACTTCACGACTTGCTCTGTTAATCACACGTTTGATCGGATCAGCCCTTCTCTAAATCAGTAACTTGGTGTTGTGGGTCTTTGAACTCTGTTCCTGGGATGTACAAAATGGCACGCGCCTGCTGCTGCGCATTTTGAGACTGCATCGCCCTCCTCCCCCACAGCTGTCCCAACCACAGACGTTTTATTGTTCTCAAAGCTTCCTTTTGAAGACTGTTTCAAGTATTTAACAGGTTGTTTCAGCCTCTGATTTTTTTTTTTTTTCCAGCTTGAGGATGAAGCTCTCAAATATATCGGCGCACATTGTCCTGAACTGGTGACTTTAAACCTTCAGACGTGCTTAGTAAGTAACCTGCCCCGTGACTTCCCGCCTGTGTTTTGAGGCCATCCCCAAGCAGAACCACGCAGAACGCGCTCGATCCCAGAAACATCATCTCTGCAGCCAGGGCAGTTGTAAATTTACGAGACTCTTAAAAAAAACAGTTGATGAAAACCAGCTTTCTGGGAGTGCTCGGCGATGTTGAATAAGGCCCCGAAACAGTGTCACTGCATTCAGCTCCTCAGCTTTGTCTCCTTGCCCTGCCCGCGGGGCTTCTGAACTCCCTTGCAGGACTAGCTGGAGAAATTCTTTCCACGGGGCTGGAATGCCTGCGTGGCCTTCCTGCCAGCTTCCTCCCAGCTCTCCCCACACTGAACCAAGAGGGGCGATTTCCCTGCTCAGGACCAGTTGCTCTGCAGTGCCAAAAATGCGTATTTATGCCCCAAATGAAACCGAAGCGGGTTCTTTGGGTGTAATATCCCGCAGTGGGTCTGATTCAGTGGGGATGGGAAGTCCCGGCTCTCTCCCAGGGAGGTGGGCAAGGCCCCTGGGGGCTGTGGGGCTGGGCCCTACGCTGCAGCCCCGGCCCCGTGAGCAGAGCACACGGGATGAGAGGGACCCTTGGTGTCTGGGGACCCAGCCGGGCTGCTGGAGTTGCTGTGGTGTGAGTTTGGCAGGGTCTGGGCCGCGAGGTGGGCTCTTAGCTCTCACATGGTGGTCCCAAAACGCATTTGTGGGTTGAAAGAAGCAGAATTTGGCCTCGGTTAAGTTCCTGGTTGGAAATCTGAGAGGAAAACGCGCAGCACGTTGCTCTTCCCCCTCCTGTGTCACGGCCTGTGATGCTGTCCTTGTCTCTCTCGTAGCAAATCACAGACGACGGGCTCATCACGATATGCAGAGGGTGCCACAAGCTGCAATCCCTGTGTGCCTCGGGCTGCTGTAACATCACCGACGCCATCCTGAACGCCCTGGGACAGAACTGCCCCAGGCTGAGGTAAGCTCTCGGCGGGTCCCTGAGCTTTGGTGACCCCTGCGTGTGAGCAGAGGGTCCTGGGGACACGGTCACGCCGTGCTGGAGCTGCTTTGTTACTGCTGTGCTGCGAGGTGACCGTGGGTGTACCCCCCAAAAAATCCCTCAAGTTTAGGAACAAACACAAGGGGACAAAAGGCTGGGAGGAGAGCTCCGTGCCACGGCTGTCTGTGCTGCCAGGGCACTCGCTTGCAGCAGTCTCACTCCAAACCATTGTGTATTTCCTTCTGCTTTTTGTGGAAAACAGCTGAGGTTAGGTTACTTCAGTACTGAGAACTGAAAATGCATTTAGACAATATTGTTTCCTCGTAACGTGTGATGCTGGCAGGATTTTCACAGTGATTTTATAGCAGACGGAATTTGTGCTTTCACTCAAAAGGGTGGGCTTCCAGCATCCAGCTTGCTTTTTACTTAAGGATATATTTTTTTAATCAGGACAAGTTTTTCCAGGAACAATTTGCTATAATTCAGAAAATGGCCAGGTGCAGGAAGAAGAGATGGTTTTAATCTGGCATCTGTAAGAGCTGGGTGGCCTCTAGTAATTAGCATAAAATACACGGGGGGGGGAGCATCTATTTCCCACAATAAGCTCCTTGAAAGAATCGAGGTGTAAAGCGCAGGGTGCGAGTACATGGAAACTGGTTGGGAAAGGGGATGGCAAAACGTGGCTTCGGTTCAGGCCATTTCTGTGTGTGTTCAGCCGGAGTTCCACATGGATTGGGGAAAATTGGTTTGCCTTTCTCTAAAGGCAGATAAATGTTAGTGCTGTGAAGCAAACCCCTGCAGAGCTGCAGTAAGAAAGCCTGTCTGCTGGCACAGCAGAGAAGACCTGAAGCTCTTCTGTCGAGGCGTTAAATATTTTATTTTCGTGTCCCTCTGCTGGGTTGTGGTGCCTCCTGACTTGTATTGCACACTTCTCATGATGAGCTCTGCGTTTGGGGTAGAAACCAGAGCACTGGGGGCTTTTTTGAGCTCCTTAGTCCAACGTTTGTCAGACCAGACCTGCCCTGCCTCGTAGCAGGCACGGACTGAGCGAGCCTTGGAGTTCCCCTTTGGCCTGACTTCTCCTTTTCTTCTCCTGTGACCTACGCTCAGGTGAAGAGGGTGGCTGCTCTGTGCAGATCATCCTCAGAGAGCACAGCCTAAACGGGGGTAGGCTTTTCTGGGTTGCTGGAAGCTTTTAATGAAACTCTGAAAAGCAAAACGACTCCACCATGGTTATTATCAATTCTTTCTGTGCAGAATATTAGAAGTTGCAAGGTGTTCTCAGCTAACAGATGTGGGCTTTACTACTCTAGCTAGGGTAAGTGCTCGTTTCCACTCTCCCTCAAGTATCTTTGCTTTCTTTTCGTGATGGATATGAACGAACAGCACCCTTGTCTCTCGAGTGTTGTAATGCTTTTCCTCTTGAAGTGTGGATGGAAGCCAGGTTGTACATAATTTCTGGTATCTTAAGCATTGTCCTGGCCCACACACCTCAGAGGACTCGCATCTGAACTAAGTGAAATGTTAAATACTTGGGAGCAACAAAATTGAATGTTTGTTCTAGATTAATCTGTGTTCTGTACAACTGACCCTGCATTTAAACCCCTTTACTTTCTATAATTAAAAAAAAAAAAAATCTCAGTGTGTTTAAATGAGTGAAATTGCTAGATTCCCTTACTGTTTGGTGGTGTTCATAAAGAAACAGCAGAATTTCTTTTCCATCCCATTGTTTCACAGAGAAAAACCTTTGTTGCTAAAAAGGGCTGTCTGTCTTGTAGACGTCTTTGTGTTTGCTGTCAAAACTTCACACTGACTTTTGTGTTTGGTCCTCTGCTTGTTCCCAGAACTGCCACGAGCTTGAAAAAATGGACCTAGAAGAGTGCGTCCAGGTAGGAGGTGCCACCTCTGGCAGTTACTTGTTTTTTTTTTGTTTGTTTGTTTGTTTTTTAGCACAATCACAGTGGTTTGGAAAGATGGTGAAAAAGCAGCAAGTTGGCTCCAAATGGGAGCTTGATTTAGGATCCTGAGGAAAAAGATCAGATATCTTTGGACAAGAAAGCGTTGACTTTGTAGTGTAATCCTTTGTTTGTATTTCATAGCAATAAATGCTACTGTAAGGGTAATAAAATAGATCTTTAATAGCAGTGAGATGTGTCTAGGAGGTCATGTGTCAAAGGTCATAACTCACACACCGATACAAGATAAAGTCCCAGAATAAAACCTTTGCATGTAGGGAAGCTTTGTGCCATATAATACTGCTAGGAATAAAGGAAATTGGGTCGGTTGTTTTTATTTTCATGGAGAAAAACAGCAGATTGTTGGAACAGCGGTGAATTTTGTACACGGGACATGGAAACAACTTGAAATAAAACCAGGGTGCCCGTTCTAGTCTTAGCCTTCCTCAAAGACTGTGGGGTGCAGTGTAACGAGCTGGATGTTGTTGTCTGTGGACATCCCAATCCTGCAGATGTCCTCCTTAGTTCCAGGGCTGTGCTGTCCTGTAGGGATGTGCCATAAGCTGGTTACCTTGACAGGGAAAAATCCTTGAAGTTACTCAGGACCCCAGGAAAAATTTCCAGCCTTAAGGACGG
Organism: Aythya marila; assembly: GCF_965140915.1. NCBI lineage: Eukaryota > Metazoa > Chordata > Aves > Anseriformes > Anatidae > Aythya > Aythya marila. Next base: position 4,747,057 of record NC_139066.1, read on the forward strand.
ATTTGGAGCTGACTGAGGTCCCTGGGTTTTGCTTCCTGCGATGAGAACAAAGCGACCCCAGCGCTCGGTGCTTCCTGGCGTTTACGGGGCAGAAATTCAGGAGGTCGTAGGAGGAAACGACAGTAGTCCAGACAGGAAACCATTCAAAGTTAACCCAAAAAGGAAGAAGAAAAATTGGGCTGTGTCCTTGGGCTGCACCGAATAAAGGCAGCGCAGCAAGTTCCCTCTGAAGGCCTTAAATGAGAAACCCGTTGTGCCGAGGCGCTTTCTTCCCGAAGAAATAACGAACAGCTCAGTGCACGGAGCTGGTGGAAGGGCTTTGAACACCTCCTTGTACTTCAGAGACAAATGTTTAGGAGTCGTCGTGTTTCTGCCCGCCTGCTTCACAAGAGCTGCTCCAGGAGGCTCAGAACAGCAGCAGCGCCAGTGCCCTGGCAGTCCTTGAAGGACACGAGTTGAGTAAGGGAGCAGAGAAATGCGTACCTCTGGAGCCTGGTCACGCAGGAGATGGGTCCTGAGGCACTCAGGACGATGCCTGTGTCGAACATGGTCACAGATTAGGCAGAAATTTGCAGTTGGTCTTTGGTAGAGGGGTAAAAAGTCCTTGTGCCAAGCGTCCGACCTGAAAAGCTTTTCTCTTTTCCAGATAACAGACAGTACGCTCATCCAGCTCTCCATACACTGTCCGCGGCTTCAGGTTCTGGTGAGTGTTATAAGTGAGACGTTGAGTATTTTCTTCCCACAGACAAAGGGATTTCGAGCCCTGCCTGCGGGGATTTATTTGTCTCTCTGACTTCACTGATGTGTTGCGAAGTCTTGGAAGAATTCAGCTAGAAACTTGACCCCGGAGAACCTATTGTCCCTCCCCTACTGCTAGCATGAATCGTGTGCCAGGCACCCACAGCTGCCTGAAAATGAGCTGGAGGACACTGAATTCTCCTGACAGCAGCCTCTGGTTTTCCTCAACACGCTTAGCAGAATCTGTCCACGAGGCAGGCTGTCGGTAACCGTGTGGGAGAGGAGCCTGCAGCCCCTGGAACACGGAGCTGGGCCCACAATAACCTGTGCCCCTGTGAAAAGCAGCAGGCTGGTGCCCTCTCCTAGACCAAGCCCTCTTCCAAGCCCTCTTCCTCCTCCAGAAGCTGCAGCGTGCAGCCCAAAAAAGCACCAAGCATTGGTGATGCTGCGTTCCTGCTGCTGCTTACACCCAGCGCCAGGGTCCTGCCTGTGATGTGGGGGGCCATAGGTTTTACAGAGGGGGCTTCTTCAACAGCAGAGGCATTTTTCTGTTCCCTTGCAGTGAGCATTTACTGTCCTGAGATCCTTTCTCCTCACCTTCCCCCCCCTGGGTCCCCAGGGGTGCCTCCAGCACACGGAGAGCACCCGTGGGGCAAACCCGCGGGTGTTGCACCTACAAACCCTGGCCCAGGTTGTCCCTTGTCCCAAAACCCCCCAGGCAGGGCGTTTTGCTGGTGGCTGCTGGTGGCAGGGGCCGCTGACCGCCTCCGTTTGGGTGCAGAGCTTGTCCCACTGCGAGCTGATCACGGACGACGGGATCCGCCACCTGGGAAACGGCGCCTGCGCGCACGACCGCCTGGAGGTGATCGAGCTGGACAACTGCCCCCTGATCACCGACGCCTCCCTGGAGCACCTGAAAAGCTGCCACAGCCTGGAGAGGATAGAACTGTACGACTGCCAGCAGATCACGCGGGCGGGGATCAAGAGACTCAGGGTAAAAATTAATACTAGTAATAGTCGTTAATAAAAGCACGGCCAGGGCTGTGACTTGGTCGCTTTGTCTGGAGGGGCTGAGGCTGTAGGTTCCTCGTGGTCTGGTGCTTGGTCTGAAAATATTGAGGTCAATCGCCTACCAAATTAATAGAATTAATCGTGCTCCTGTGCTCGGAAGCTTGTGTGGGGCTGGATGCTGGCTGGTCAGGGAGAAATGTAATTGCTGTGTCTTTTTTTGGTTTGTTTTTGATTTTTTTTTGGTAATTGCTATGGGGACGTTTGGGTGGGCGAGGAGCCGGAGCAGCTCTGTCAGTAGCCGTGGGGCCGTCTGAGGCACCCTGAGCCCCGTGCCTCAGTTTCCCCACCCATTAGAGAGGGATAGGAGTCCGGGCTGGTTTGCAGAGCACGAGGTCGGAGCAGAGCTGTTCTGTTCCCCGAATTCAGTGCGGGATTAATGCAGAGGAAGGGGTGCCAGCAGTTCCCACTCCCCGCAGCTGTTTTCTGCTACCAGAATTTGCCAATCCGCGGTTTGTGGAAAAATCACAGCATTGAACCGAAGGAGTTTTTGGTTTTTTTTTTTAATATAAAAATCCCGTTTTTACCCCGCGGGCTGTGCTGTGCTTGTCGTTGCAGACCCACCTCCCCAACATCAAAGTCCATGCCTACTTCGCGCCCGTGACCCCCCCCCCGTCGGTGGGGGGCAGCAGGCAGCGCTTCTGCAGATGCTGCATCATCCTATGACGGCGGCGGCGGCCGGCCTCGCGGACTGAGTATTTAATGACACCCCCAGAGTCACGGTGGACACCAGAACCCTCGAGGAAAGCGATCCCAGAGTCATTCGCAAGGGGCCAGTGAGCGGGGCCGCAGCGCCAGGCCCCCCCACCCTGTAGCCACCCATCCGCATCCATCCGCACCCCCCCCACCTGCTCCAGCGAACCGCTGAACTCTCCGCGCCCTCCCGGAGCTGGAGCCCTCGGCTTTTTTTTTTTCTGTAGGTGGCTTTGGGAGAACTCGGAACCATTCCTGCTGGGCATGCTCGGACAAAAGCGCTGTGGAGAGGAGGCTTTGGCGAAGCCCAACGGACTTTGTTTGCTACGGAGGAGGAGGAGGTTGGAGCGGTGACTGCAGCCCTCGGAAACGGGGAGAGGGAGAGGACGGATCGTGCTTGAACCCTGCATCCGCTGGCCAGGAGGGGGAAGGAAAACAAAACAAAAAAAAACAGGAAAAGAAAACCCCAACGAGTTCCGTGTCCGTTTTTCAGCGAGGGGACGAGCCAGCGCAGCTCCCTCGTGCTCCTCTGCTTCCCCTTCCCGGCCGGGCACGCTCACGTCGAAGGTTCGCCCCCTCCGTGCTCGGCAGCACCCGGCTCAGCGCCTCCCTAGGTGGTTGTGATGTAGCTCCAAGTCTGTAACGTCAGGCTCAGTTTTGGTCTTTTTTTGTTTTGTTTTACCCTTCCCACACCCTGCTCTTTTTTTTTTTTTTCCTTCCCCTCCCGCTCTGTAATTCAGCCCTTCTGAGATTCACCAAACGAAAGTCACAGAAACAATCCGAGCTTTTTTTTTTTTTTTTTTTTTTTTTTTTCCCCACCGCTGGGAGCCTGAAGCGACCCTTTGGGAAGGTTTTTAAGGTTTTTCCACCCAAAACCAGCTGCGCTCCTCAGCTCCTCGGGCTGTTTTACCCAGAGGCTGGCTGCGTTTGTTTTGCATTTCAGGTTTTACCCCAGGGGTGAGAAATCCCCCTCGATGTAGGGGGACGAGTTAGAGCCCGTTCCGGTGACCGTAAGTCCCCCGCTCTGCCTCTCCTTTCCCCCCTTTTCCCCCCCTACAAAAAGTGAAGTAGGGAATTCGGGGCTGCTGCTCCCTGCCCCGGCCAGGAGCCAAGGACCCCGTAACGCAGCGGGGCCGTGCCCGGGGTCGTGGGCACCCAGGGCCGGGCGTTTTTCTCCCTTCGGCATCTTCTGCAGGTAAGTGAAGGATGAAAGGAGTGAAAGGAGGTGAAAAGGAGGTGAAAAAGAGGTTTTTCCATCTGCCAGCCCAGGGGGTGCCCACAGCAGCCGCTTTTGGGGTGTTTCAGGCGGAATTGACCCCGGTGCTTCAAAGGGGGAGGTCGGCCGGGGGGGGTACCGGGGGCAGGGTTTGGGGAAAGCGTAGCCAGGAGCACGTCTTAAATCGGGGGCTCCCCCCCCCTCCTGCTGGAGTCCCGCTGTGGGGAGCAGCTTTTGGGGTCCCCAGGGCTCCTTTAGGGCCGGGGGCTTGCTCTGAGGCTGCTCCGAAGGTCGCTGAGGGCCACCAGCCCCCTATAACCCGGCCTTTCCCCCCCCCCCGGTGTGTGTTTAATGGAGCCTGCGGGGGGGGGGGGCAGCTGTCAGCTCCCTCCCCGGCTGCTCGAAGTCGCTGCCATTTACCCAAATCCTCCAAATTTTACCCAAAGCACCTTCCGCACCCCCCTCCCCCCCACAGCGCTCCCTGCTCTGGTTTAATTTTTTATTTTTTGGGTGGGGGGGTGCTGAGCCAGGAGGAGCCGAGAGCGGGCTGTGGCTGCCTCGTAGCAGGTTTTTTTTGGGGAAAAAAGGCCCAAATCCTGAACCCAAAGCCTCCTCCGTTCCCTTTGGTGGTGTTTTTCGGGCGGGGGGGGGGAAGGGGGGGCGGCGCGCAGCGTCCTGCAGGCGGTTGTGTCTCCATGGACTCTCCCCGGTGTTTGTATTTATATAAAGTACCAATAAACACCATTTTCCAAGCCTCGCCTTACCGGGGGGAGCGCCTCTCTAGGGAGAAATGGGGGGCGGGGGGGGGGAAATTGGAATAAACGGGGCTGGGGGCTGCGGGGTGGGGGTGCTGGGGGCTCTCGACAAAGGTCCCGACCCCCTTAGGGCTGCTCTGGAGGGGTGAGGTGTGCTGGGGGGGGCTCAGGGCCCTTTTTTTGGGGGGGATTAAGTACTGGGGGAGGCCATTTGGGGCCAAATTTGGTGTATTTTGGGGCGGGGGGGCATGAAAGGGAGGGGGCAGCAGCATTGAGAACCCCCCGGGTGTCAATGAGGGCAGTGGGGCCTTACTGTGGGGGCTGACTGCAGATTGGGGGGGGGGTCCCACGGGTGCTGCCCCCCCACGTGTATCGCCTGGGGGGGGTCCAAGCCCTGCCCCCCCCGTGTGGATAACAGCCAATGAGCAAGCTTGGATTTGCATATCCCCTCCCCTCAGCCCCCCCCCCCACGGGGTTGGCCCAGCACCAGCATGAGCTCAGGGCTCTCGTGACCAGTTCGTGACCATGAGGGGGGGGAACAGAAAAGGGGGGGGGCTTGGGTGGTGCACCAGGGCTGTGCCCCCCCCCCAGTGTCCCCCCCAGCTTGCTGCCTCCCCCCTCCCACACCCCCAGGAGCTGCATTTGGGGCCATTAAATGGAGGCTGAGGGCTCCCTGCCCCCACCTCCAGCTGCTCTGTGCCCCCCCCACGACTCTGGGGGGGACAGCGTCACGTTTTGGGGGGGGCGGGTCCATCAGGGCCCCTTTTGGTGCCCCCGAGCACTCCCAGCCTGTGCTGGGAGCCCCAACTGGGTCAGGGAGATGGGGGTACTGCACCCCCCTTCACCCCTAGCCCTTCCCAGTTCACCCCCAGCCCTTCCCAGCCCCCCCCCCAGCTCTGGACGCCCCCCAGGGAGCCAGCCGAGGCACAGCAGCTGTGGAAGCGGTGTTTTAGGTGTTTTATTCGACCCCGGGGGCTGCAAAGCTCTACGTACACAGCCCAGGCGGCGCTCACTTCTTGGTCTCCTCCTCCTTGGAGAGGGTTTTGATGATCTCCTCCTTCTTGGCCTGCAGGCGCTCCTCGCGGCGCTTCCGAGCCTCCTTGGTCTTGGACCTGCGAGCCTCGGCCTGGTCGCTGCGAGGAAGGAAAATGCTGAAGGTGGAAAACCCCAAAGAGCCCCCAGGAGGCCGTCAGCGCTGGCCCTGTCCCCTCTTTAGTGCTGGTAGGAGCAGGGCAGCTCCCTGAGGAGGTCTGACCTTCCCCAAGCCCTCACGGCTCTCATCCTCACTAGAGGACAAGTTAAAGACAGCAGCTTTGTTCTTTAAATCCCATCTGCCTCAGGATTTATGGTAAAATATCACCTCGTGCTTGCCCTGTCATCATTCCCTATCTAAGTGGGGTTGGCAGGGAGCAGACAGCTCTGCCAGGATCACCCTGCTCCCTTCTGATTCCTCCCCATGGCTCCCAACAGCTCCACCAATTCAGGAGGAGCGCCCTGAATTTACCAGCCCGCGGTTATTTCCACAAAAAACCCTCTCGCAGCTCGCAGGCGGGAGCTCAGCAGCTCAGCAGCACTTACGCCAGGAGCTTCTTGCGAGCTTTGTCCGCCTTCAGCTTGTGGATGTGCTCCATCAGGATGCGTTTGTTCTTGAACACGTTGCCCTTCACCTTCAGGTACAGGCTGTGGTACCTGCGGGAGCAGAAGGAAGCGTGAGAGGCTGCCCAGGGGTCCAACCACAGCGGCTTCCAGGTGCCTCACACCCTTCCCAGCAGGTTTTCTACAGAAGATTTGTTTCCATCAGCAAGCTCCACGCCCAGGAGCTGCCTGTAAAGCTGCCCGGAGCGGGGAGGGCACAGGGAAGGCCGGGGATGTGCCCCCAAAAGGCTCACATGTGGCGGTCGATCTTCTTGGACTCCCTGTATCTGCGGAGCAGGCGCCTCAGGATCCGCATCCTCCTCATCCAGGTCACCTTCTCGGGCATCCGAGCGTTGGCCGTACCCTTCCTCTTACCTGGGGGGGGGAGGAAACGAGGTGAGAACGCCACCAGGCTGCTGCCAGGCGGGCACAACGCTCCCACTGGCATTGAATCCCCCTCTGCTAACACAGAATGAACTCTGCAGCAAGATCTTTAAAGAATTTTGTTCAATACAAGCCTGTAGGTGTGCCAAGGACCACAAAAATCGACCGTTTCCCTCAGCACTCACCGATGCCCATGTGCCTGCCCTTCCGGCGGGCCAAGGTGTTCTTCCTGCAGCGGGCACGGGAGTGAACGGTCACGGGCTTGCGGATGATGAGCCCATCCTTGATCAGCTTCCTGATCTGCTGACCTGGAGGGAGGAAGGAATAAACGCGTTCAGCATCTTAGGGACTAACAAAAACCACAATCAACTGGGATACGGACAAGCCAGCCAGGACTCCAGCACCACAAAGGGGCTGTGGAGGTGCTCTTTCCCCTCTCCCCATCCCATTTCTCCCTCGTTTGTCATCCCGGAGAAAAACATGGACTGAGCGTGCCACAAGGCCCTGCCGGGCACCACGTTCCTGTGAACGTGATGGGGGAGCTCTGCAAATCCTGCCAGTGATGGAATTCCACCCTACAGCACACGGCAGCTGCCCAGATGTCAGAATTGTACCCAGGCCACCACCCCTGCTAGTGAGCAGCTCACAAATCCCCACCTGGCCCACCCGACGCCCCCCTTTCCCCCGAGGGAGGTGCCCCAGGCCCCCTTACGTGAGTTAGCGTTAGCGATCTCATTGGTCTCATTGGGATCCAGCCAGACCTTCTTCTTGCCACAGCGCAGGACGCTGGAGGCCAGCCTCTTCTGCAGCCGGAGCATACTGTGGGCAGGTGGGGGGATGCCTCAGCGGCCAGAGGAACCCCCTGAGCCCCCTCAACCCCATGAGCCCACCCCAAGGGACCCCTGAGCCCCCCCTCTGGCCCCCCTAAGCCCCCCTCAGATCCCCCCAAGCCTCCCTCACCCCCCTTAGCCCCGATCACGTCCCCCCGAGCCCCTTCAGGCCCCCTCAGCCCCCTCCCAACCCCCCCTCAGGACCCCCGAACCCCCTCAACCCTCTGAGAGTCCCCCCCAATCCCCCACTCAAGACCCTGAGCGACCCCCTCGAGCCCCCTCAGGTCCACTCAGACTCCCCTCAGGTCCCCCCCAAACCCCTCTCAGCACCCCTCACCCCCATCCTCACCCCCACACCCCCCCCCGCCGCCATTTCTCCCCCTCCCCATGCCCCGGCCGCCATCTTGCCCCCCCCACCCCCGAGCCACGAGCAGGCCGCAGCCGCCCCCGCGGGGCCCAGCCGCGCTCCGCTCCCCCCAAACCCTCCCCATTCCCCTCCTAAGGTCCCGGTGAAGCCCCACGGATGGTACCGGGCCCCCCCCCGAGCCCCATCCCGGCGGGGGCCCCCCCCGGTGCCGCGCGGCGCTCACCTCATGGCGGCGGCCGGGCTGAAAGAGAGGGGCGGGGCCTCGCGCCGCGCCCACAGCGACCGGATCGTACCACCCTGCCGCCCCCCCCTCCGCCTCCCCGCCGCTTCGTGAGGCTCCGAGACGGGATCTAGGAACCTCCGCGGATTTTTCACGAGTGGGAGAAGCAGAGTGAGGCCGACACAGCCCTCTCGCGGCGTGGGGATGGGGAGAAATCAACGCTTCCCCCCCCCTTTCCTCCCCGCGGGGTGGTACGGTCCGAAAAGAGCCTGCGCGGTGTGGGGAGAGGAGAAGGGAGGGGGGAGGGGGGAGAGCGCGGCGCATGCGCAGTGAGGAGGCGTGGGCAGCACGTGGGGGGCACCGGGCACCGGGCACCGGGCACCGGGCACCGGGCACCGGGCACCGGGCACCGGGCACCGGGCACCGGGCACCGGGCACCGGGCACCGGGCACCGGGCACCGGGCACCGGGCACCGGGCACCGGGCACCGGGCACCGGGCACCGGGCACCGGGCACCGGGCACCGGGCACCGGGCACCGGGCAGGGCTCGCCCCCGTTAATATCCCGGGGAGGTGGGGAGGGGGGCTCCCGGTACCGGTTGACCCCCCCCCGGTGTACCGGGAGCCGGAGCTCAGTGCCGGTGTCTCGGTGCTCACCGCGGGGGGGGCGTTGAACTGGCTGGGGGGGGGCTACGGTGGTCGGGGGGGGCGTTCCGGTGCTGAGGGGGGGCTCCCGGTACCGGGGGGGGGTCTCCCGGTGGTGGGGGGGGTCCCGGTACTGGGGGGGGGGTCTCCGGTGGGGGGGGGTCCCGGGGTTGGGGGGGTCTCCGGGACTGGAAGTCCTGGGGATGGGGGGGTCCCGGTAATGGGGGGGGGGGGGTCTCCGGGACTTGGGGGGGGGGGTCCCGGTAATGGGGGGGGTCCCGGAGCCCCCCCCCCCGCCCCTCTCCGAGCCCCCGTCCCGGGCGGCAGATGGCGCGAGGAGAGGAGCCGGGGGCGGTGGGTTTGGGGTTGGTTTTGGGGGAAAAACACGAGAAAAACGTCAATAAACACGGATGAACGCGGGCTGCCGCCACCGGGGTCCCGCAGCAAAACGCGGCGGGGCGGGGCCGAGACCCCAAAGCCCCCCCCCCAGTCCCCTACAGACCCCACAGCCCCCCCCAGTCCCCTACAGACCCCACAGCCCCCCCCAGTCCCCTACAGACCCCACAGCACCCCACAGACTCCCCACAGCCCCCCCCCAAGGGCCCCCACAGCCCCCCCACAGGCCTCGCAGCCCCCCAGTGCCCCCCCCAGTCCCCTGGAGCCCCCACAGCCCCCCATAGACCCCCACAGCCCCCCCACAACTCCCCCCCAGTCCCCTATAGACCTCACAGGCCCCCCCCAGAGGCCCCACAGGCCCCCAACAGCCCCCCCCAGACCCCCCCAGCAACCCCCAGCCCCCCCACAGCCCTCACAGGCCCCCCACGGCCCCCACCCAGGCCTCACAGGCCCCCCCACAGCCCCCCTGGAGCCCCCCCAGCACCCCCCCAGCCCTCACAGCTCCCCATGGCCCCCCACAGCCCCCATAACCCCCCCCACCGCCCCCCAAAGCCCCCACAGCCCCCCCCCAGCCTAGGCCCTGCCACCATCTCGCC
>NC_139066.1:4756797-4859316 GCF_965140915.1 Aythya marila
CCCCCAGCACGTGGTCTGTCCGTTGTCCGCTGTGTCCGTGCCTGTCCCCCCCCCCATGCCCCCCCCCCCAGCACCCCAGGGTGCTGCCCTCACTGGGGGGGGGGGGGAGGAAGGGAGCCCCCCCCATCCCCATGCCTCAATGAGGGGGGGGGGCACCCCACACCCACCCCTCACTGTGGGACCGGGCTCGCCCTATTTTTGGGTCAGCCCCCCCCAAAAAAAAAAAACCCTGACCCCCCCCCAATTTGGGGTGATGCTGCGGGGGGGGGGGGGGCTCCTGGGGTCGCTGCCTTACCCAGACCACCAGCCTTGCCGGGGGGGGGGGGGGGCTCCCAGCCCTGCCGCTGCCAAGCCGCGTGCCTCAGTTTCCCCCCCCCCCCCCCTTTAATTAATTTTAATTAATTTTTTATTTTTTTTTCCCGGGGGGGGGGGGGCACACACTCGGTGTCACTGCCTGCCAAGTGCTTTGAGACCCCCCCTCACCCCCACGGGGGGGGGGGGCCAGGCAATTGCCCCCCCCACCCCACAGCGGGCAGAGGGTCGTCCCGTATTTATGTCGCCCCCCCCCCCCAAAAAAAAAAAAAATTATTTAAATCCTGACAAAACGTATTTTATTTATTTATTCTCCTTTTTTTTTTTTTTCCTTTTTTTTTTTGGGGGGGGGGGGCACTCGCCCCCCCGCTCGCTTGGTTCTTTGTAATAAAGAGTTCGGTGACCGAACGCGGCCGTGCCTGGTGGGGGGGGGCATAAATTGGGGAGGGGGGGGGCACACGGGGCTGGGGGGGGGTACAGAGCTTGGGGGGGGGTAACAGAGCTTGGGGGGGGGCACAAAGCTTGGGGGGGGGGCATAAAGCTGGGGGGGGGGGGGCACAAAGCCGGGATGGAGCAGGGCGCAGCCCGCGGGGACCCCAAATTTTGCCATATGGGGGGGTTGGGGGGGGGTCTGGGGGGCCGGGACCTGCCCGGCTGCCGTGGGGGGGGGGTCGGGGGTCGCTGGGGGGGGGGGCTCTGTGGGGTATTTACAGGGGGCAGCCCGGGGGTGGTGGCTCAGGGCCGCCGGCAGCGCCACTCGCTCTTCTCTGGCCAGTGCTCCAGCGCCTTCCTGCGGGGGGGGGACACACGGGGGGGGTCAGGGCGTGGGGGGACATCGGGGGGGGCATGGGGGACATCGGGGGCATGAGGGGTCATTAGGGCATGGGGGGACATCGGGGGCATATAGGGGACAGGGAGGTCACAGGGGGACATTGGGGCATGGGGGGGTACTGGGGGTACAGGGGGACATTGGGGATGTGGGGGGGGACATTGGGGCATGGGGGGACATTGGGGGGACATTGGGGATATGGGAGGACATCGGGGTGCGGGGGGGGCATTGGGAACACAAAGGGACATTGGGGCATGGGGGGACATCGGGGGGGCATGGGGGGACATTGGGGCATGGGGGGAGATTGGTGACACGGGGGGGACATTAGGGGTGTGTGGGGACATTGGGGCACAGGAGGACATTGGGAGCATGGGGGGACATCGGGGGCACGGGGGGGGATATTGGGGCATGGGGGGACATTGGGGTGTGTGGGGGGGACATTGGGGCATGGGGGGGATATTGGGGCACATGGGGGACATCAGGGCATGGGGGGGACATTGAGGGTGCATGGGGACATCGGGGTATGGGGGGACATTGGGACATGGGGGGACATTGGGGCACGGTGGGGATATTGGGGGCACGGGGGGGGATATTGAGGCACATGGGGGACATTGGGGCATGGGGGAACACTGGGGTATGGGGGGGACATCAGGGCACGTGGGGGGGACATCGGGGGCACGCGGTGACACCACCCCCTTCCCCAACCCCCTTGCAGCCTTGCAGCACCCCTTGAGACCCCACCTCACCACCCCCTTTTTTTCTCCCCCCCCCCCACTCCCACCACCCCACAACCCCCCCCCGTGCCCAGACTCACTCTGGGGGGGGCGCAGATGCCCTGCAGAGGAGCCCGGCCTGGCAGGGGCAGCGCTGGTTGATGCTGAAGGCGAGACCCCCGGGGGGGACGTGGCAACCCTGCCCCGCCGCCGGCCGCTGCTGGCACACCCGCTCCCCGTGCCGCCGCGCGCAGCACCCCCCCGGCCCGCAATCCTCATCCCGCTGGCACCGAGCTCCTGGGATTGGGATTAAAAAGATGGGGGGGGGTTAAGGGAAAAGAGCCCCCAACCCCATTTATCAATAGGGCCGAGCGCTCTATGGATGCGGGAAGGTGGCACCCACCCCGTTTGGCACCGCGGCGCCACCGTCTCCGCGTCCCCACCGTCCCCACCAGCGTCCCCCAGATTTTAGGGTTGGGTCTGGGGGGGGCTGCCCTGTGTCCCCCCCTAATCCCAGCCCCCCCCCCCCCCCCCCCCTGCTCACCCTCCTGCCCGTGGGGCACGGGCTGCTGGCACTTCCCGAACATGCAGAGCAGGCCCTGGGCGCAGTGGGGGTCGCGGCGGCAGTACTGCCCCACGGGGCGCGCGGGGAGGCACAGCCCAAAATGCTCGTCGCAGAAGTGACCCTGGGCGCAGGGGCTGGAGGGGCCGCACGCCGGAACCTGCACGGGGGGGCACACAAAAAGGTCAGGGGGGGTTTGGGGTGGGGACGCCCGTCCCCAGTTGTCTCCACGAGGAGCTCCTTGGGGTGGCACAGGAGCGGTGCGCGTGGTTTGGGGCACGGCTGCGGTGAGCGCACTGTGGGGGGGGTTTGGGGGGCAAAGGGGTGCTCGGGTAGGAGTGGGGGCTTCAGGGATTTTAGGGCAGAGCTGGGGGCTCTGCTTTTAGGGCTGGATAGGGATCCCCGAGGCTTTTAGGGCAGGACCGAGGTTCCTTTTCGGTGCCGTTGGCACACGGGGGCCCCATCTCCGCAGGCTGCCGGCCGCAGCGGCCGTTTTCCCGTTTTCCTCGGGAAAATAAAACCCGGCGGAGGTGAGAGAGGGCAGCAGCAGCGGTTGGTTGGAGGGGGGGGTGACAGGGGATGTGCCCACCCCACTCCCGGAGCCCCATAAAAGTCCTGCTCCAGGTGAGGCTCGAACTCACAACCTCGGCATTGCTCCGCGTACTGCCCTATAAGTACCGCGCGCTGACCGATTGCGCCACTGGAGCGCCCGCTGCCGCCCGCGCCCCCTCCCGGCTCCCAGCCCTGCGGGACCCCCCCCCCACCCCCAGTAACCCCCCGACCTCCCCCTGCACCCCCCGGCTGCACCCCCTGCGCCCACCCTCGCCACGAAGCCTGCGCCCACCCTGGCTGCAAATTGTGTCCCCCCCTCTTTCCTCTCCGGGTGGCTGCAGAGCCGTCACCCGCCCCTGCTACAAAACCTTCACCCCCCCACCTGCAAAACCTTCACCCAACGCTTTGCAAAGCCTTCATCCCCCCCCCCTCCTGCAAAGTCTTCACCCACCCCTGCTCCAAACTTCTGCCCTGCTGCAAAACCTCCAGCCCTGCTGCGGCTGCCTGTCCCCCTGTGTCCCCCCCCCCCCAGAAACCCCCCCCGGCTGGGGACAACGCCACCTCTCACCTCCTCCAGGTTGTCCCCAGGCCCCGCTCTCCTGCCCAGAGCGGCTTCTTCGGGGGGGTGCCGGGGCAAGGAGTACATCCAGGCCCAGAGGTGGCCGCAGGCGACGGGCAGGAGCGTGGCACCGAGGCAGAGGAGGGCCAGGACCGGCTGCATGCTGCTGGCAGTGGGGTTGGGGTGCTCGTTTCTGGGGTGCTCGGGGCTGGGGCACCCGCTATTTGTAGCCCGTGCCCTATCTGCCCCCCCCCCCCCCCACCTCCACCCCCCCCTCCCGCTGCTAAAACTGTTTGCCCACCTAATGGGGAAGGAGGAGGCAATCAGGGGTTAAGGGATTATCATAATTGCCAGCCTTCCCCTGGCTGGGGGCTACAGCCCCAAAGCAAACGGCCCCCTCGGAGCAGTCTGGCCCCCCCGGCGCCTGCTCGGCTCCAGCCCCGTGCTCTGCTCTTCCCCGGAGCCCCCCCCCTGCATTCAGCACCCAGGGGTGACGAGCTTTGCACCTTCCCTAATGGTGCTGCAAACGAGGTGTTTGCTGCCTGCCCCTTATCTCCCCCCCCCCCGGTGCTGAGTGGTCCCCAGACAGTGCCACCACCGCGTCCCCAGGCGTGTGTGTGTGTGGGGGCTCAGCCAGGGCTCCCCCCCACCCCCCAGACCCCTCCAATACACTTGGCAGTGGGGAGAGCCCCCCCGAGCTTGCTCCTGGCGGCTGTCCCAACTGGGAGCTGGGGGGGTTGTTACTGGGGGCTGCTGGTGGCCGGAGGGGAGTGGGGTACATCAGGGCCTCCCCTCCTGTGGGTTTCTCCTCGGGGCCTCCATCCCCAAGCCTCTGCTGCCCCCCCCCCCTTCCCCCGTGCCTCAGTTTCCCCACCTGCACAAGAGACCCCGACGGGTGCTGCAGTGACGTGGGGCAGCTTTGGGAGGGGAACCCAGCGGCTGCCGGCACCGGGGGCCACCCAAAATCCTCCTTTCGCCTTGTGCCGCTGCAGCCTGAGGGCCAGGACCCCCCCCCTCCCCGCGGCCACCCCCGCAGGCGTTTGCGCAGGAGCTTAGGGAGCAAATATTAAATATTGACCCGGCCTCCCTGGGGACAATCCCGGGCCACTTCCCCATCCGCCTCCCGCTGGGTGCTCGCCCGGAGCCGTCTCTGCTTAATCCCCGCAGCCGCTCGGCATCCCCCGGCCCTGGTGGCTTGGGGGGGGGGGCAGAGGGGAGATTTGGGGCTCCCCCAGCAGCTCCCAGCAGCTTGCACAGCCCGGGTTTGGCTTTGCCTCAACTCAGGGGTTTGGCTCCTTCACGCTCCTGCCTCTGCTGGCTCCGTGTGGCCCCGAAAGCCGTGACCACAGGGGAGTGGGGCGTGGACCCCCCCCCCCGGTAACCCCCAACCCCTATGTGGGGGTCCTGCAGGGGTGTGGAGGGGAGACAGTGCGTGTGCAGGGGTGTAAGTGTGAGCAGTGTGAGCAGTGTGTGCAGTGTATGCAGGTGTGTAAATGTGTGCAGTGTGTGCAGGGTGTACAGTGTGAGCAGTGTGAGGAGTGTGAGCAGCGTGAGCAGGGTGAGCAGTGTGCGCAGTGTGCGCAGTGTGCGCAGTGTGTGCAGCATGAGCAGTGCATGCAGTGTATGCAGTGTGCGCAGTGTGAGCAGTGTATGAAGTGTGAGCAGTGTGTGCAGTGCATGCACTGTGTGCAGTGTGATCAGTGTATGCAGTGTGAGCAGTGTGAGCAGTGTGAGCAGTGTGAGCAGTGCACGCAGTGCACGCAGTGCATGCAGTATGAGCACTCAGAGGCATGCTCGGTGCAGGCTGCAGGCACCAGAGCAGCTCGGCAGCTGCCTCCCAGCAGAGGGGGTATAGCTCAGTGGTAGAGCATTTGACTGCAGATCAAGAGGTCCCCGGTTCAAATCCGGGTGCCCCCTTGTTTTGGGGGGTTCCCCCCCTTTTTGCACCCCCTTTATTTGCTCCCCAGCCCCGAGGGGACGTGGCACTGCGCCGCCGCCACCGTCCTGCCGCCTGTCCGGCGCCGCGTCCCGGTTACGGGGCACTTCCCTCTCTCGTTTAGGGACAGATCCAGGTTTATTGGTGCTGAGCACCTTCCCCCCCCACGGGCACCCAGCTGTGCCCCCCCCGGGACCGGGCATCGCCCCCTCTTTCCCCTCCCAGGCAGCCGCAGGGCCCCACGGCTCCGCTGCGCCCCCGAGGCTGGGCGCGGGGCTGGGGGGTCGGGGTCACCCCGGGGCCCTCAGCGTGGGGAGAGCACCCAGCACCTGCCCCGGCACCCCAGGGTGCCCCCGTCCCACTCGCCCCCCTCTTTTGGGGCTGAGCCAACCGCGGGGCACCCCCCGCCGAGCCCCCAGCTGCTGCCCAAATCACGGCACCGCCACCACGTCCCGAGCACCTCGGGTGGCTCCGGGGGGCTGCGGTGCCGGTGACACCCCCGACCCCGCTCCCCCAACCCGGTTCCTCTTGGGGAACCCCCAAACCCCCGAGAAATCGGTTTTCCTGCAAAAAAAAAACAAAGGTTTGGGAAGCAAACCCACAGCCCAGCGGTCCCAGGGTGCGCTCCTGGCGCTTTGCACCGTGGCCAACGGGGTCAGGCCCCAGCCGGGGGTGAATGGGGGGGGGGCGAGGGCTGAGGGTGTGTGTGGGGGGGACACCTGCGCACCCCCCCACAGCAGCTGCGCTCGCTGTGCTCGTTGTCCTCTTGCTGCTTGTCACTAGATGGCAGCTGGACGCGTGCCGGGCCGTGCGCGCCCCACGCGCAGCTTTTGGGGGGCCGTGGACCCCCCCCCCGGGGCTGGGAGAGGTTGGGGAGGGGGCGAGAAGTTGAGCAAGGAGGGGGGGGGGACCTCAGCACCAGGCCTCTGCCCCCGGGCTGCCTGCAGTGGGGACGGGGTGGTGACACCCGTGGGCTCGGTGCCACCTCGGTGTCCCCCCCCCCCAGACCCCGGAGAAAAACCGGGACGGGCGGCGTCTGCTTGGCTGATTATTTAATTGGGGGGGGGGGAGGAAGCCGTGCCTGGTGCCACCCATCACCCACGTCCGTCTGTGCCATAACAGCGGGGCTGGGGGCGCAGGGCTGTGCCCCGAGACCACCCCAGGATGGTCCTGAGGGGGCCGCCGCTGCCCCGGGACCGGGGCTGTGGGGCTGGGGCCACCGAGGGTAGGGAGGAGGGGGGGGGCCGCGAGGGGCCTCGGGGTGCTGCTCCCACCCGTGGGCACCCGTGGGTGCAGGTGCCCGTCTGTGTGCTCACGGCGTGGGGTGCATGCGTGGTTTGGGGTGCACGAATGGTTTAGGGTGTGCACACGGTTTGGGGTGTGGACATAGTTTTGGGGGTGCAGGTATGATTTGGGGTGCACACACGGTGTGGGGTGCGTGGTTTGGGGTGTGCACGCAATTTGGGGTGCGTGCTTTGGGGTGCAGGAACAGTTTGGGGTGCACATGGTTTGCGGTGCATGGCTTGGGGGGCGTGCACAGTTTGGGGTGCACACACGGTTTGGGTTGCACGTATGGTTTGGGGTGCGTTGTTTGGGGTGTGCACATGGTTTGGGGTGCACGTATGGTTTGGGGTGCACACTTTGGGGTGAACACACGGTTTGGGGTGCGTTGTTGGGGGTGCGCACACGCTTTGGGGCGCGCACACGCTTTGGGGTGCTCGCTCGGGGTGCAGGCTCTGTGCGCCCCCTGTATGTTTTGGGGTGCGGGGGTGCAGCCCCTCTCCCCTCCCTCCCGCGCTGCTCCCCCCGACCCCCCCGACGGCTGCGGGATCCCCGGGCGGGGCAGAGGCTCCGGACCCCCCCCCGGGGCACCCCCCGGCTCCATCCCCAGGGGCCGGGCGCTGCCTCCGGCCCCCTGCCCACCCCCGGCCCCACCCCCGGCTCCACCCCCGGCCCCTGCCCGGGCTCCGGTTCCCGGCTCCGGCTCCGGTGGCGGCGGCTCGGGGGGGGGGGGGACACGGGTACCGGCGACCCATGGCGGGGCGCTGAGCCCCCAGCACAGCCGGGGCCGCGATGCGCTGGGGGGGCCTCATCCTGCTCTGCTTGCTGCCGGGCCCGCGGGGCGCAGGTAGGAGCCGGGAGCGTGGGGGGGGGACGAGCACCGTGGGGAGGGGGGGGGGTTCGGGGCTGAGCTCCGTGCCCGCGGTCCCGCGTGGCCGTGGGTAGCGGGGAGGGGGGCGCCGCGCCCCGGTGCCGCAGCCCCCTGCCTGCCGTGGGGGGTCCACGCGTGTCCGTCCTCGCCCCCCCCTCCGCCGTGCCCGTGGTGCCCCCACCCCGGCGCCTTGCTGGAGCCGTGGGGCTCCCCCCCCCCTTAACCCGTGGGGAAGGGGCTGGCGAGCGCGCCCCCGACCCCCGGAGCCCCCCTCCCTGCCGGGTCCACCCCGCGCCCCCCTGCCTCAGTTTCCCCACCCGGAGGGGCTGGGGACGGGCCCTGCACGGTGGCTCGGGGGGGGGGCACCGAGAGCTCGTTGAGGCAGCAAGGAGCCCCCGGCAGCCCTGAGCTCCCCCCCAGGGCAGCAGCTCCTGGCCCCACGGGTGGATTTGGTCCCCCCACGGGTGGATTTGGCCCCCCACGGGTGGATTTGGGCCCCCCCACGCGTCCCGGCTCTGTCCCTGCCGCGTGTCCCCGCGCCGTGGGCGAGCGCGTGCCGCCGGCGCTGCCCACGCTGTGCCGAGCTGCCAGGAAACCTCGTGAGCCTCCAGAGCTGGTCCCAAGCAGCTTCCTCATCCCCCCCCCCCACCGTGTTCTACCCTTGGCAGCCTCCCGGGGCAGGGATTTGGGGAAGGGGCTCCTGGGGTGGGCGCCTGGAGCCCCCAGGGCAGTGGGGAGCTGGGGACCTGTGGCCGGCTCAACCCCCCCCTGCTTGGACAAGGACAGTGTCCTGTCCCTGCTGTCCCCAGGGCTTGGTGCCCCCTCCTCGTGCACAGGGGAGGGGGCAGCTCTGGATGTGTTTTGCCTCTTTTTGCCCCCCCCCGGCCTTGTCCTCTCCTGCCCGTGCCCCCCTGTCCCTGTGGTGCCCCTTCCGTGCGCCCCCATCCCCGTGCTGCTCATGGGGCCACCAGGCTCGTGACACCGAGCAGTGGCTGCCCTGCTGGGGGACAGGGCTGCTGCCACCCTGACGCCCTCCTTGTGCCCCCCTCCCTTCCCAGGACGCCCCCCCGGGAGCCCCGCGGCGGGCGAAGGGCGGCTCGGAGCTGGGGAGCCCTCGGCGGGGCCGGAGGGGACCCACATCAGCCAGGACCTGGTGGGGCGCAGCCTGGCCATCGACACGCTGCCGGCCAACGAGACGCGGATCGTGGTGAGTCGGGGGCCCGATGCTGCCCCCCCCCGAGCCCCCCCAAAGCAGGATCCAGCCCCAGGGCAGGATCCGGCCCCCACCACCACTGCCCCGAGCTATTTCCAGGCTGGGCAGGGAGCTGGCGGAGATGCTGGCCCTGATTTAAGGCATGGGGCTGGATCCTGGCAGCACGTGGGGGGGGTAATTACAGCCTGCTGGGGAGGCGGCCGTGCCTGGGGGGCTGCTCCCAGCCCTGCCAGGTCCCCGGGGGCACCCAAGGGCCAGCCCTGGGCTGGGCAGTTTGGGGACGCTCGGCTCGCCGCTGTGCCACGTTGCAGTGGGGGGGGCTGCTGGGGGCACAGGGCTGGGGGGGGGGAACGTGGGGGGCCCCAAGCTCGGAGCAGGACGCTTTCCGTGGGGTGAGGACCCCGCTCTGGTGACCTGTGACTCGTTCTGGGGTTTGTGCTGGCAGCTGACTGTGGATTCGGTGGGATTAGTTGACGGAGGAGGTGGTGGAGGAGAGAAACGGAGCCGCTGGCAAAGGGACCCCCGGGGAGCTCCAGGGGGGGCACCACAAACCCCAGCAGGACTGGGGAGAGAGGGGGGGCAGCGGAGGAGGTGGAAGGAGAGCGAGGAAGAGACCCGAGGGGCTGCAGGGAGGAGAGAAGCGATGGGCGAGGGGGGCGCAGGGCGAGAGGGGCGCAGGGAGCGCGGCTGCGGGGCTGGGGGGCCCCGGGCTGGCTCCAGCTCCCTCCCGGCCTCGCTCGTTGACCAGGGCTGGGGCCGGAGAGGGGCCAGGAGCCAGGAACATCCCCGATGTGGAAGCGTTTTTAAAATCCCAGCCCGAGCAGCCCGACCACAGCACAGCACCGAAGGGCGCCGGGAAGCCGCAGGGAGGGCGCGGCCGCGCTTGTGGGTGCCGGTGAGGGGAAGGCAGCGATTTTTCGGGGTTTGGCGCTGTCGGGGGGCGAGCAGCCCCCACCCCAAGAGCAGGGCTGTGTGCCAGGCCAGGGACACTGCTCCGCTGCCAGTCCCTGCCTCTCTCCGTGCCCTTTTGGAGAGCCTCTCGCCCCCAAAAACGCTTCGGGTTCAGGGCGCCGGAGCCGTGCGGCGCTGCGCTGCCCCTTGTTTGTGTCCCCAAACCTCTCCCGGTCCCGTAAGCGAAGCGAGGTGACAACAGGCGAGGACATCCCAGTGAGTCAGCGATGAGCTCAGGGGCTCGGCAGCCAGCTCCTCCGCGCTCCCCTCCTGGCTCCTTCCCCCCCCCCCCCTCTGGTTTATTGGGAACACATTGGGCAGGCGCGGGGGTGGCGAGGCTCGGCGCGGGGGTTTTGGGGCTGGACACCCAGCACCCGGCTGTCCCCGTGTCCTGGGGTCCCCGGAGCCTTCACACGGGGCCGTGTGCTGGGATGAGGCAGTGCTGGCACAGCTCCTCCGTGCCTCAGTTTCCCAGCGGTGCCAAAGGGGCTCCCCAGGGTCCCTCTGGGGGAGAGACGGGGGGCTAAAATTTTGGTTTGCTGTAAGGGACGAGCTGGGGAAGCTCCCCCTGGAACCAGGACCTGCGGGAGGGAGAGGAGGGCAGCAGCTCTCCCTGACTTCAGCCGGAGCAGGGAAATTGCAGCAAAATGAGGATGTTTCTCCCCCAACCCCGCTGCAGGAGGACAACCACAGCTACTACGTGTCCCGCACCTACGGCCCGGGGGACGCGCGCCTGCGGGGGCTCTGGGTCGACATGGCAGCGGCCAACAGGAGCCACGTGAAGATCCACGGGATCCTCTCCAACACGCACCGGCAGGCCTCGGTGAGCCCCACGGGACCCGGCGCAGCCCGAGCTGTCCCCGGGGTCCCCTCTCCCAGCAGGGATTTCCCCCCCGGGGGTGGGGGGCAGCTCGCCCCACGGGGGGGTGGCAGCAGCTCCTCCGCTTCTCCTGGTGGAGAGCAAGGCCTGGGAAGTGTTTGGGCTTCCCCAGAGCCTTGGGGGGGCAGAAGGGGACAGGGGACGAGCTGTGGGTGCTGGGTACCCGCTCCCATCCCGCTCCCATCCCTCCGTGCACCGGCTCCAGGAGCTTGCTCCGAGGCAGGGCAGAGCTGGCACCGATGGGCACGGAGCCATCCCGGTGCCCGCACCCCGAGGTTTTCCCCCGCCTGACTGCTGTTCTCACCCCCCCTTTTCCTCCCCAGAGGATCGTCCTCTCCTTCGACTTCCCCTTCTACGGCCACCTCCTGCGGCAGGTGACGATCGCCACGGGAGGTGAGCCAGGGGGGGGGGCTCGGCGTCCCCAGGGGCCGGGGGCTGGACGCAGCCCCCGGTGCGAGCCACGGCCTCACCATTCGATTCCCTCTCCTCTTCCTCCCCGCAGGGTTTATCTTCATGGGGGACGTCATCCACCGCATGCTCACGGCCACGCAGTACGTGGCACCCCTCATGGCCAACTTCAACCCCAGCTACTCCCGCAACTCCACCGTCCAGTACCTGGACAATGGTGAGCGCTCACCCCGCCACCAAACGGGGCAAAACGCAGCTCTCCGACCCAAAAAAAAACAAGGGCTGGAGATGGGTGGGGAAGGGGGATGGAGCGGCGGGGGATGTTTGGTACCTGGGGGTGTGCCTGGTGGGTTTGGGTAGGGGTTTGGGCTGGGGTGTTTGGCAGGGGCTGTGCTCAAGGAGAGGTGTCGGGGAGCTTTGCAGGGGCACGATGGTAAACGGGGCTGTAGGGGCGCACGGGGTGGGGAGAGGTAAGAGGGTGAGCTGCTCTGCTCTGCCCCCAGGGACGGTGTTCGTGGTGCAGTGGGACAAGGTGTACCTGCAGGGCAAGGAGGACATGGGCAGCTTCACCTTCCAGGCCGCCCTGCACAGCACCGGGAGGATCGTTTTCGGGTACAAGGAGGTGAGAGGCAGGGGGGGCACGGCTGGGGGGGCGGCTGTAGGGCCCGTGGGGATCCCATAGGTCTGGGAACCATCGGTGCACCGAGCCTGGGCGTTCCCGGAGCCACCGAGGTGCCGGGGGGCTCCGTGGAGTGGCCCCATCCCGGAGCAGGGCCGGGCTCCATCGCGCCCTGTCCCCCCTGCAGATCCCGGTGCCGGTCCTACAGATCAGTGCCACGCAGCACCCCGTGAAAGCCGGGCTGTCCGATGCCTTCATGATCCTCAACCCATCTCCCGAGGTGCCCGGTGAGTCTCAGGGGTGCACGACGGGGGCAAGCGGCTGCTGGGACCCCTCTCAGGGTGCTGGGGGTCTCCGGGGGTCCCTGACACTGTGGCCCGGGCACCCTGAGCCCAGGAGAGACCCCTCTGGCTCCCGGGAGAGTGGGGGAAGAGGAGGAAGGGGGCAAGGAGTGAGGGAGAGGCTGGTGGGTATCACGGCCGAGCAATGCGCCCCTTTGGGGCGATGCAGGGCTGCACCACCTCCACTTGGGCATCTTTTGGGCATGGTGAGGGGGCCGTGGGGCCGTGCCGTGGGGCTGTGCCGTGGGGCAGCGCCGTGGGGCCGTGCCCAGCCTCATGCCCAGCCTCCTGCTGCCTTCCAGAGTCCCGCCGCCGGACCATCTACGAGTACCACCGCGTGGAGCTGGACACCAGCAGGATCACCAGCATGTCGGCCGTGGAGTTCACCCCGCTGCCCAGTAAGTCGGGGGGTGAAGGGGGGGAACCCTTCGCTGCCTTGTTTTCCCACCTCAAGGGCATCCCGTCCCGCTGGCACCGTCCCGGCATCTCCGTCCCGCGCTGGTCCTGAGCACGTGGCTGCGGTCGTGCTGCTTGCAGGAGGCAGCAGGGCTGGAGGCTGCGCTGCAAATGTGCTCCTTGCAGGAAAAAAAAGAGCAAAAAATCAAAAAGAGATCAGGGAGCAGGGGTGGCTCCTTCCACCTGCCCGGCTGCTGAAGTCCCTGCTCTCTGCCCCGCGTGCTGCGGGCACTTCTGCTGGGCGCTGCTTCCCCTCCAGCCTGGCCACGAGGCAGTTTCCACGCCCCCACAGTCAATATTTCGGTGAAATCTGCCTCGCATCCCGCTAAGCAGACCCATTTTTAGCGTTCAAAGGCGAGGATCCACGAGGGAAAGTCGTCATGCGGTCTGTAAATACGGAGCGGGGAGTAAATCTGTCACGAGGACACCGAGGCTGCGCGCTCAGACAGCCCCCCCAGGGTATTTTATGGCAGCTTGAACAGCAGGCAGGGCTCCCGCAGAGCAGATCATAAATAAGCATCCTGCACATTTATTTTTGTTTCCTTAAGGCTCGCTATTTTGCTCCCCCTGGCAGCCAGGGCAGATGAGAGCCATGTCTCCAGAGGAGCCACGGGGTTAGCAGAGCTGGCCTCAAGGTTTTTTTTTGATGGGAGGGTGTTAATTTT
The DNA here is from genome assembly GCF_965140915.1 of Aythya marila. Taxonomy (NCBI): domain Eukaryota; kingdom Metazoa; phylum Chordata; class Aves; order Anseriformes; family Anatidae; genus Aythya; species Aythya marila. Next base: position 4,769,946 of record NC_139066.1, read on the forward strand.
TCACCTTATTGAGGTCAGAAGGGAGGAAGGGGCGAGGATCCCTGTGGGAAAGGGGCGCTGCTGCCTTTTGGGATGGGAACCACTGTTTTTTTGCCTCCAAGGCTTGCTCTCCAAAAACCAAGCACCCTGGGGCAGGTGCCGCCCGGCACCTTGCTGCTTCACCTCTCCTCTCTCCTCTGCAGCTTGTCTCCAGCATCAGAGCTGTGAAATGTGCGTCACCTCGGAGCTGACCTTCAACTGCAGCTGGTGCCACGTCCTGCAGAGGTAGCGTGGACGAGTCCCTTCCCACCTCTCCTCTCGCTGACGCTTGGTGTAGCTGGGGGAGCGAGCGTCACTCCAGGGCTCGCCTCCTGCCATGCCTCTATTGCTGCTGCTGGCTTTTTTTTTTTATTTTTTTTTAAGCGTTTTTCTTTTTATTAGAGCTGTCTCACAGCCAGCGATGAAGCAGTGGCCTGATCTCGGGTTGCAGGCAGCTCGGGGGTGACGCTTCCTGGGGCGGGTGGGCCTGGTCCCAGCGCGTCGGTGCAGAAGCTGAACAAGTTGGGGCGAGAAATAAGGCCGAGGCTTTTGTCCGGGAGATGTGAGATGGGGGAAACCGGCCCTGGCTCGGGCTGGGGCATGCAAGGAGAGCAGGGGATCACGGACATCGAGGACGGGGATGCTGGCTGTACTGGGAACACTGGCTGTACTGGGGGACGCCGGTGTGCTGCAGTCCCAGCGCTGCAGCCATCCCGTGCCCTGCTCTCCTTCAGCTCCAGCAGGAGGGCGTTTAATGAGGTTTTGCAGCCCCGGTTATGTAGAGCTGGCAGCAGGGGAGGGGACCCAGTAACACACATCCTCGTCTCGCCCCGGGCTGCGCTCGCTGGTGATTCCTGCAAGGCACCGGGCAGGGATGGGGGGGACAGGGACGGTCTGCAGGCATCGCAGAGGTGACCCCATCGCTCAGCACAGGCTGGAGCATCCCCAGAGCCAGGGGACGATCGTTTTTCAGTGCCAGTTGCCCCACTGGTGGAGGATGTTGTGCCCTCGCCGCTGAGGGATGCGTGAAACCAGAGGTGGCTCCGGTCACGAACCCAGGCCTAGGATGCCCCCCGGTCTGGGTCTGGTTTGGGCTGAAACCCCAGCATTTGAGCACTTTGTCTGCTTGTTTCATCCTGACAGCGTTCCCAAGCCTGATCTTCCCAAATCCAAGCTGCTGTCACTTGCGTTTTGCTCTCCTCACCTCCGGCGTGGTGACTCCTCGCTGCTTTGCCCCACGCGTGCTGCAGCTGGAGGCGCACGTCGGCGGCTCGGTCCCCGAGAGCTTGGGTTACAAACGGAAAGCTCGGATGGCCGAGGGCTTACGTGTGCTGGAAACTGCAAGCTAGAGCAAGTCTGCTCCTATCGTCTTGGCTCCCAACCGGGCTGGTTTCACAGAGCCAACGCGATCTTTCCAGGGAAGCTGGGAGGGTGGCTTCGAGGGTTTGGACTCGCAGCCCGAGTCCAGCTCAGTGTTTTAACCCCCCGCCGTCCTTTCAGCTCTCTCCTGGGCAGTACACTTTGTGTTTTTTGCTCGTGCTGAGCCCCCAGTTGTCACAGGGGCTCTGCCACAAAAGCGCTCAGCGACTCAGCAGGACCTGGAGCTCTTTGTGGCTTCTCTTTTCTTGGTTGGTAGTTGGGAAAATTGCTGCTTGTACGGGCCGAGCCCGTGTTTCGTGTTTTGGTAGTCCCCAGAGGCTTTCCAAAGGTCAGCGTACTGCTTCAGTTCTTCTGTTTCTGTAGCTGGTGTTTTCCCAGTGTCCGCTATAATTTCGTTAATGTGCTTTTCCTGTGCAGATGTTGTCAAGAAAAAAAAAATAAAATAAAATCACGGAGATCTTGACCTTGCCCTGGCACAGAGTCCAGGGAATGGAAACTCAAACTCAGCCTATATATTTTTTTTTCCTATTCCCCCGCTTCTCTGTTTTCCTTGGAGAAGTAGCGCTGACCATTTTCCACCTCTGTTAAGAGGAACATTTGGGTCCTTCCAGCACAGCTGGATTGGAAACCCTGTGCCTCCGGAGACCTGCGCGTGTCTCATCTTTCCCCTCCTCTCCTGGTTGCCTGTACCCACACGCGGTGCCCCTCGGGGAGGTGTTTGGGGTTCCTGGGCAGCTCAGGGGCCCTCAGCACCCTGCTTGTTGCTGCCTGTGAGCTCCCTGCCCCACGTTAACCCCGTTTCTTGCCGCAGGTGCTCCAGTGGGTTCGACCGACACCGCGAGGAGTGGCTGTCCTACGGCTGCGGCCAGCAGGTAAGGCTGGGACCGGGCACTGGGAGTGGTGCTGAGCCCCAGGCAGCACCACGGCCACGTCCCAGCTCCAGCAGTGGGCTCTCAGCTCCACTTGTCCCGTCCTGGATCCGATGGGGCATCCCGAGAGAGACGTAGACGTTCCCGTTCCAGCAGGGCATCAATGGGGATGTCTCCTCCCTACCCATTGGGGTATCAGTAGGGACGTCTCCTCCCTGCTCCTCTGGGGCAGCTAAAAGGTGTCCCAGTCACACCAGCACCACTCCTCGCCTTGCTGGTCGGTGCTGGGTGCTCGGAGACCCCCCCCAGGATAACGCCCGGTGCAGCCAGAGCGCTCCGGGATCGTTTTTCTTCGCCTTCTGCAGTGGGACTCTTGCTCCCTCCCTCTGAAGCGTGAAGAAATCAGTCCTTGGGATTTTTTTATTTATTTATTTATTTTTCTGTCCTTGTTAGCACAACTGCCTCCACGTTGGATGAACTCCGTTCTTTGTCTCAGCGAGATCAGCTCGAACAAAACATCTGTTTCTGCTTTGGGGCTTTGTTGTTTTGGTTTGCTTTTTTTTTTTTTTTTTCTTTTTTTTTCTTTTTCTCCCCGCTGAAAACTCATCTTTGTTCCCTGTTTACCGAGAGGGGGCTGAGCGAGGGAAAAGGAGGTCAGCGGCCCGATCCCCGTGTCCTGGGGTGTGAGGGGGTCAGACCGTGGGACCTTGCCATTGCCACCCCCTAACTCAGCGCTCCCCAAACTCTTCCTCCTGCTCTCCAGCCCCTTCCCCTCCAGTTCTGACACCCCGCACCACGTCCCCTTGTCCCACACCGGTATCCGAAGCCCAACCAGCCTTAGGGCTGGGGAGCCCAGACCTTACCGCTGGCACCCCGGTGCTCATGCGGGAGGATTTCTAGGGCCACCAGCCGCTCCGTTTCCCTTTCAGTCCGACGAGAAGAGCTGCGAGGATTTGGCAGAGGACGACCACTACTCGGCCCCCCCCAGCAGCTCGCTCTCGCCGCCGGGGGAGGACGTCGCCGCCTCCACCTCCTCGCTCTTCGTTGACGGCCTCACGACGGAAGGTACGGGGTGAACCCCCGTGGCACGGACACCCCATCCCCGGGTTCCTCCATCCTCGTAGAGCCGGGCTACATCCACCCAAATCCCCTAAGGAGGCGTTTGTCCGAGCAAGGGGGGGGGGGCAGAGGTGGGTGCTGGCGGCGGTGGGATGGGGAAGGAGCAGCCCAGGAGGCGAGACCCCCGATGGGGAAAGGGACGGGGCAGCCCCCATGCAGCGTTACGGGTGCGTCGCTGCCTTTTTGTGCTTCGTCAAGGTCTGAGGAGGCGACAGACCAAAGCCTAAGCCCCTGGTGGTTGGGTTCCCAGCACCATAACGGAGGTTAATGCTGCATACAGGGGGGGCTGGCTCACGTTTTTGATGTGCTTGGTTCTCGCTCAGGGCTGGCAGTCGCACAGCAGGGACGTGTGATTGCCCCCTGCTCACGAGCGGTGCTCGTCCCGGCATAGGAAGGCTCCAAATAAAGCCCCGTCCTCCCCCCCCCGGGACACCCCTGTTCTGAAGCTTGCTAATCCTATTAACGCAGGGCTCGCTCCTCGGGTCCTAGCGGCAGGTATCGCTTCAATTTCGCTGCTTAATAGTCCCTAACGCAAACTGCTAATTAGAATAAATAGAAAGGAACATTAGTAATTGTCCTTCAGCGATGGGAAGGAGCTGGCAGGGGGAACGGAGCGCCTGGCTGACAGGGCTGACTTTGAAAGGAGCAATTAAGGGAAGGGGGAGCGCGACACCACCGCGGAGATTATTTCCCAACTCATCGCCAATTCTTGGAAAAAGAACAAGAGGCTTTCTGTGACGTAGTCAAGCATGAAGTTAATTTGTAATCTTGGAAGGAAACAAACAGCCAGCTGCACCAGGCAGCGAACTTTTAGCTGGAGCAGCGCGGCGAAGGCAGAAGCCAAGTGGAGGCGTGGGTCCACCCCTCGAGGCCATCCCCATGCGTGCTGGGGATGCTCGTGGCCGTGCCAAGTGGCCGTGCCTCGTGGCCGTGCCTCGTGGCCATGCCTCGTGGCCACACCATGGCTGAGCCGAGCCCAGCAATAACGGATCTGGCTTCGTCTGGACTCTCGAGGGCACTGCGGTGGGGAGCATCAAGACCCAAAGGCTTGTGCAGCACATCCAAGCCTTGTACAAGACATCCTGGTGCTTCTAGAGAGAGATTTAAAAAAAAAATGGAATTAAGGAAAAAAAAAAAAGGGAATTGGATTTTGAAGTCCCATGGAAGGCATCCACAGGGCAACGTCCCCGTGATTTATTGGGGCTGTACTGGCAGCACGTGCTGTCGTCTGAACACGAAGTCATCCCTGACTATCCTGCCTTGCACACCAAGCGTATTTAGGCTACTAAAGACTGTTAAAGACGTATCAAGCCTGTTTTCCTCAGATGTTTGTGCTCCTGGTGCCACCTTTGTGAAGGAAGATAAACCACAAGGCACGTGCTTACACCATGGTGCTTTTTCCTCGGGGTGCCTTTCCCTTCCACTATAGTCCGAGGCTGAAAACTGGGTAAATGTGTAATTGCTGTGCCAAGAGGTGTGTGCTGGCAGCGTCCCTGTTACGGAGGGATAAAAGAGGGTGGGAAGCATGGAATATGTCGGAAGGCTCCTAACGTTTTTGCTGTTGCTTTCTTGCAGATGACACAAAGCTCAACCAGTACGCAGGGAGTGAAGGTAAGGCCCCGAGCTCCTCTTCAGCTGCTCCCGCTCCGTTCCAGGTGGGAACAGGGCACACTGAAATCAAATGCAGGGGAGAGTTGTGATCAGGTGAAAGTGAGATTGGAAAGATGTAATCAAGATCAGAATCCCACTGTCCTTACCTTAATACCATTTCAGGTTGTGAAACGTGAGGGTTGAGCCCAATCTGTCCTGCCCTGATGCTCTTTTTCTGCTTCTCCCACTTTTCTCAGTCCTGCCAAACAAACCACGATGAGTTTCTCTCTCCATGCACCTCCCTTTCTTTGCAATTTTTACATGAGCCCGAAGTCCTTTTGCATTTCTCCAGCTCTGCCAAAAAAGCACTCTGAAACTCAACTCCAAAATGCATCCTTCCAAGCAACCAGCCAGCATGTAAAGGGTATGGGTCGAGGAAGGGGGTCCCTGCAAGGGGATTATCCAATCTTTCAGACCAGCTATTGGCATAAAAAGGGCTGCTGGAGCCTAGACAACAGCTCTCCGTGCCTCTTGCTCTCTTCCCCCCTTGCTGAGCAGCAGGCTGAGCGCTCAGCCCTGCACGCAGGGCTCTTGGCACATGGTGCCTCGCTTTTCCTCTCTGTCCTTCCTTTCCCTGAGGTCTCAGCCCGGTTCCAGACCCTGGATTCTTTTTGCAGGGGTGGGAAGCAGCCTCCCGGCCAAGGCCGCAGGCGCCCCGGTTCACACCGGTACGATCGTGGGGATCGTCCTGGCCGTGTTGCTGATCGCAGCCATCATCCTCACTGGGATTTACATCAACAGCCACCCCACCTCCAACGCCGCCCTGTTCTTCATCGAGGTGAGCAGAGAACCTTTCCCCAGCCCGTTTTCTCTTCCTCTGCCATCAGCACCAATGCTGCCCTTCCAGAGAAGGGCAGTGAGCAGCGAGGAGAGGGGATCTGTGATAGATCTCACGTCCAAGTTTCTTTCCGTGCCCCTACAGCCAGAGCCAATCTCCCAGTTTCCAGCTGATGATGCTTCAAACTTAGGCTCCCTCCCTCCCCCAGTGCTTTATTTTGCACTCTTTCATCCCCTCCCTTTCACACCTTGCCTTCTCTCCCCGTACAACGTGAGAGGTTTCCACCTGCCTCCACGAGCAGTTGTACACGGGGGGGGGGCTCACTTAATGGAGCTCGCGGCCTCTTGGATTGCCCAGCTGGATTTTGTTGACTAAAACTCTCAGATTTTGCTGATGGATGTCATGCCATCAGCTACCGCGTAAGGCTCTAAATGGAAGAATTTAATTCTCGGAAGGATGGGGGGTGTCCTTTCATCCTCTTTCCACCCCCTTCCCCATCTCAACCCTACCACTGGGTGAACTCAGCGCAACCGTAATGCGCTCTTTACAGCGCAAAATGATTTTTTTTCCCTTCGCTAACAAAAATCTGAGCTTCCACAAAGCCAGCACTATTTTGGGCTGAGCCACCCGTTACCAGTGGCTCCTGACGGCTCTGTTTGTGTCTCTCTGCCCGCAGCGGCGGCCTCACCGCTGGCCGGCCATGAAGTTCCGCACCCAGGGCCGCCACGCGACGTACGCCGAGGTGGAGGCGGCCGGCCACGAGAAGGAGGGTTTCGTGGAGGCAGAGCAGTGCTGAGCGCTGCCTTCCCCCCCACGGCCTCGCACCGCCCCGTCCCACGCCTTGGGGGTCCTCCGTTACCGCAAAGCCTTTCCCCTCCTGGAAAAGGAAGAGCGAAGTAGAGGGAAGCGAGCGAGTGGAGCACGAGAGGAAGGAGCCGGGGCCATGCGGGGATGGGAGCTGCTGGGATTCCTCACGGGATGGCAGAGCCCGAAGTGGTGTCGGGATTTTGGGATCTGCCCGGCTCCGGAGCCCTTCACGTGTCGGTAGAAAAGAGTGCGGCCCAATTTTTAGCTTGGCTCGGGCTTTTGTCTCCTGGTTGGGTTTTTTTCCCCTCTGTGTGGGGCTGAGCTCTCTGCTCCTCCGCCAGGACTCTGGATGTGGGCCACATCTCAGCAGAGCCCCCAATTTTTCCCATGTGCTGCCCCCCGGCTCTGCCAGCACACAGGGAGGTGAGGCTGGGAAGGGGCCGGTGGTGGCTGCAGGGCTGTAAGGCTGGCTCACCAGGGCTCACCTCTGTCCCATCCCCTCTCCCCCAGCTCCCTCCCTTTCTCCTTTGCCTTCTTTTTAGGGGCAGTTTAATTTTTATTTTGGCTTCAGGGCTGAGAAGCCTCCTGGCCTCCTCTTCAGCCTGCACCTCCCTGGTTTCCATTCCCTGCCCTCCTCTCCCGTCCCAGCAACTGCTGCTTCTTCCCCCTGCTCCAGGATTAAGGGAAACCCGATGTATTTTAAGGGCAAAAACCCCGCTGAGGATTCACCATCAGGATGTTTGTGAGCCAGAGGCTCTGATGCACTTTCTCGCATCCAATTAGTTTCCTCAATTACTCACTACAACCTCTACCCTAAAGGACGCAGAGGATGAAAAAAAAAATCTTAGATTCCTTCAAGACACATCTTCGCCGCACAGCTGCTAGTCCAGCAGGCGTGGAGTAGGTTTTAAAGGCAGAGGATGGGGACAGAGCCCAAGCAAAAGCCCCGTTCCCCCATGGGCTACAGCCCGAGGAAAACCCTCCTTCATGGGAGCATCCCATAAATAAAACACAACAGCCTTACATGCCTTGATCCATTGAAAATCTGGAAAATGCTTTGTTAACATCGTAGTATTCAGAGCCTCGAGTCAGTGGATTTTTAATTTTTATTTTTTTATTGCATCTGTGATAGGCCCTGGTCTGCATTGGTAGCGATACTGTGATCCCAGAATCTGACCCTACCTAAGGGCTTCAGCACCAGACCTCTCAGGGTTGTTCTGCTCCTTCTGTGCAATCAAATCCAAGACTAGTCTGCAGAAATGCTTATCCTACTTCCACAGCCCCCAGCCAGAGCAGGACTGGTCCCTAAGCTGAGGACAGATGGTATGAAAAAAGGCAGAGTCCAAAGTCCAGTGTCAGGTAAAGTTTATTTTTTTTTTCCACCCATCAAAAACAGGTGTTGGTTGTATGGGCTTTTTTTTTTTTTTTTTTTTTTTTTTTTTTCCCTCTTGATCCTCAGTTATTTATTCTGATATCATCTTTGGTGCATATTTTATCCACTGGCTGGTTCAGCTGTCACTGGTGGTGATTACTGCCAAAGGCAGGGTCTGTCTAATTAATGTCTTCCTTCTCATCTGCTGAATTTATATAGCCATTAAAGATAAATATGGATGCTTTGTGGCATTTAGACCCCAGATTATACTTTCTCATGTGTAGCCACTAGGGAGGCTTTTGCTGCATCTTATTATGGCGTAAAGGCACCAAAACACTCTGACAGGGTAAGTCAGACCAAGCTGTGCCAAGCTGTTATGACCCAGACAGTCTCTCCTTAGATGTATTTTGAAGATAAACCTTATCCCCAAATAAAGCTTTCAACTGGAAAGTATTTTTTTTTCTTTTTTTCTCTGTTTACCTGAAGAGCTCAAAGGAATGCTGTCTTTTTTTTTTTTTTTTTTGCCCTGGATCTGATCTTTGAAATGGTTATAAGCTGGCAAGGACTTTTCTCTGGATTTCAATCTTTTCAAAAAATGGCTTTGTTTTTCCTCTTTTTCTTGACGTGCATACACAATAACAGCAAGATTTTTAGGTACTCCTCTTCTTCTACAGCCCCCAGAAATGCTAGGTAACATCCAACACGTCTGAAATGCTGCAAATTGACAAGAAAACCGACTTTATATAGGAATTGAGCTGTATAAATCACTGCTGCGTTACTACGGCCAGAATCTTAAAAGAATTCAAAACAGGATCCGATCCTCAGGTGGAGGAAAACAACATCCAAGTGCCCTAGCACAGAAATGGCTGAGATGCATACAATATACCACAGGACAGATGCCAAATTTGGAGTGCCTGGAGTCAGAAAGGCTTTTTTATTATTTTTTTTTCCTTTTTTATTTTTTTATTTTTCCTTGACACAAAGAAACAAAACAAAGCAGGTTCTTCCGTATTCTGTAGTTGTTCAGTAGATGTTTGTTCTACCTTCTCCTGAGGAGTGTGGTTGGGGGTAGTGTCAGGTTAGCAGCTCCCATTGATTCCCCAGGTGAGGTTCATGCCCCAAGCTGAAGGTCTGGATCCCCCAGTCCAGGCTGCGTAACTGGGCAGTGCTCAGCTCCCCCTACCTGCCCTGGAAAAGCAAGGCACTTGTGTCTCAAGGAGGAAGGAAAAATAAAATAAACATGTGTCCTACCTCTCATGAGGCCTGGCTCTGGGCACAAGAGCTGGGAACGACCTCTTCCACCTTTTCCGTGCTCGTGTCCTTGTAGTTGAAGAGGCGGTCTATTAAATTCCAGAAAACCCAACTGTGGTGGTGCTGATGCCTAGAAGAAAATGAATCAAATGTCCTTACCACCACCAAGAGCTGCTCTGCTGTCAAAGGAAACAGGAGAGCAGCACCAAGCCAAGCACACCCGGATCACCACTCCTCTCCTACCTGCACAGCTCCAACTTCAGGATGCCAGCTAATCTCACTAGTCCCAAGGGCCAAAGCAGGAACACGATGGTGACAACTACGCCATAAAAAGGTTTTGGTTTTCCTTTTACTCACGGGGCTTCTCCAGCCGTGTCCTGAGGCGTTCCTCTGGATTCCAGGGCTCCCAGCACTGGAGCTTCGAAGCAGACTGTGACGTACCCGTGTCCACGGAGCTGTCTGTTTTATTGCTGTCGTGGGCTGGGGCTGTCAAACACAACCAGCTGCTGCCTCCCAAACATGGTCCCTTGCAACTCAGGCAAGGCAACTGCTGTCATCGGGCAGAAAATGACGTCGCGGGGGGGTCCTCGGCTGCTCAGCAGCTGTGAAAACACACCAGGGGCTTCGGCACAAAGCCAGGTCCTGCTTCTGCTCCCACTAGATCCGGGGCATCAGCGCATCAAAAAGTTTTTGGCATCGATGGGAGCAGGACCCAGATCAAAAAAAAATATTCTCCCACTAAGTAAAAGCCTACTTTCCACATACTTGAATTTACAGCACAGTCGGACTGTTTGGGGGGACTACAGGCACTTTAACTGTCTTTTAATGCAATGTATTTACTATGGATAATCTGCATGGAATACGGTCTTAATATTAAAAAAAAAAAAAAATCCTTTTTGGACTGCTTTGTTTTCAAAATAAAACCTGCAAAGGATTGCTGGTCGTGTTATGCAAACTTCTAAGCACAGTGGGGATTATTTTCACCTTGCATGCTTTTAATGGCCATTGTAAGTGTGCACAGATCTTTTTTAAAGCCATCCTTTGCTGGCTCAGTAATAACACATCTTATCAGGAGGTGTTCCCAGGACAGATCCAGGATAAAAAACTAACGTAATTGAGGCTTGAATCAAGACTATAATCTTCTTCTAATTTTATCTGCTCGGCTTATTTAGAATTTTAGCAGGCTTTTTCAATTTGAACAATGAAATTTGTTTTTTCCATTTGACTTTCTGAAAGCAGCTAAGGGTTTGGATCTCTGCCCGAGTCCCAAATTATTCCACACGTGCTCATTCCTGCCTCCTGGTGTAGGCTCCATCACTATGGTCCGTTAGAAGTATGAACAGGTCAGCATGACAAAGTACCTGAGAGGAGGTTATGAGCCGAAGGAAAAGGCCCCTCTTGCACTTAGCTATGGATATCCAAAGATTAATTCCAGTGGGGGCTTTGATAGCCCCGCTTCCAGCTGTATTGCACCTTGATAAGGGCAGAGCCAGAGCTAAAGGCATCATTTCCTAAGCAACTTTGTCCTTTAGAAGCAAATGTCACCCTTTTTTGCACCTCCCTTTCAATGGCTATGACCATATCGCAGTATAGGTAAAGGAGCAATATATTTGCTGCTCCTCTGCTTTCCTTTCATCTTCCCAAGCCCCTCGCATCCTGATCATCCCCTCCTCTCCCAGAGTCTTTCCCAGGTTTGGGAGAAACAATGCTACCACAATACAGCTCCAAGTCAATTTAAACATGATCACAGAATTCTACCGTCCCAGTTCTACTTATTTTTCTGAGCAGACAAGTAGGAGATATATAATTAGAATGTATATGATATATATATATGTAAAGCAAATACTTCATAGTGTCTAAATAAGCAAAAATGTAAAAAAGTCAGCTTTCATGAACAAGTAGTTTTTACAACAAGCATAATCCCTGAAACAGGTTAAAATAGACTTTGTGCAAATAAACAAGGGGCTGTGTCCTGGAAATGCAACTGCAACATCAGGTCCACCAGCACGCTGAACGTAATTAATAGCTCTGAAAGCAAGCAGGGAGCAGATTGCTACAAAAGGGCCTGTGGGTGGTGGAAGAAAACCTCAAATAGATGCACTGCTCCGAATCTGCATTTTACAAGTGCTGCGGAATTAAGCTTTAGTTACAACTGGGAACAGGGAATTAGGGCTCCCAAAGTCCTTCCCTGGATCTATGTTAAACATCTTTATGCCTTGGGTTTCCTCATCTAGAAAGGAGGGGTGGGAGTGATTTCCTTTCTCACACACAAATTGTAAGTCTGCTAATATTTGTAAAATACTTACAGCTGCTCAGGGGAAAGGCGTTTTCAAGGGGAAAAAAAATAAAAAATACTTGCTTAGGTGACAGCGAGCAGCACACCCGTGTCCATCTCAGAAGCTGGTTGGGTCGTCCCTTACCTCGCATTCAGTGGGAGCTGCGAGTTTGGCGGTCACGCTGGGCTTTTCATTACCTTTGGGAGAGGATTTTATAGTCTGAACAGAAGACATTTCCCTCTACTGGCTGCAAGAGACAGGTTTTGTTGTGCCCAGCCGTGGCACACCGCTGTTTTCCGTAGCAGAGGCTCACCCTCAGCTGACGGGCTGACTCTGAGGAGGCAGAAAACGCCTGCACGTTCCCATCCAGCTGCCCACAGAGGATCCCAGCAATAACCTTCAGCTTTTCCCACAATTTCCTCATCACAAAGGAGTGAAGAAGAACCTGTGAGCCCAATTTATAGGCTGTAAAACATCCAAAGGATGGGCTTTATTTTTTCATTTCTCTTCCTTTTTACACCCCAGACCCTGATTGTTTACCAAGCAGGTCAGAGCAGGCAGCAGACTGTCTTTTTCCTCAGAAAACCTGACCTACGTTTTGTTGACGCCCCCCCAATCTGAAGTCAAAGTCACAAAAATCAGGCGGTTTTGTTACCTTTAGAATAAACCTGACAATCTTCAGCACGTGCTGGCGGAAGGCACGTTGAGCCCTTTTCCTCTGCACAAAATACGTAACTAATAGCACACCAGGGCTGCTTTGGTAAAGGAAAAAGAAAGCCTTTTAAATGTGTTTTGTTTCTTTAAGTAGTGAAAAGAGCAGGTTTGCTATTCTCTTAAGAATAATGGTGGGCTCTGTGCCCCATGGCAAGCTGTGTGCTAGTACCTGCTGGCTGCCTGCTGCCTGCTGCTGAGGGTTGGTGCAGCCTCTCCACCTCTCCGTACGAGGGTTTGTAACACCACCGGCACACAGACCCCTAGAACAATAAGCAAACCCACGGGAACACTCTCTCACCTCTTCCCCTGCTGCTCCCTGACGCAGGTGGGGGTAACTCGAATGCTCTGCAACTCTGAAGAGCGTTTGCATCTAATTTTGTGTGAACTTGGGTCTGTGGAGAATTGGGAAGCTTTTATCAAACAGATGTGAGACAGACGGGGTGAGTGGAGGAGGTGTTAAGAAATAATTCCTCTTCCCCTTATTAGGTGTTCCTAACCCATAAATCTTTCAGGAATTCAGCTTTTTTAAAACCTCTATAAAATAAAAAGAAAATGTTAAGCACGAAGATTATCATCTTTGCATTTGTAGGATTTGGTGTTTAACAAAGTAAATAATAAAATAAACAGTTAATCACCAAAGAGGCTGCCTTCTTGTAAACCTACATGCACATTTCCCCCTCTGCCACAAAAAAATACTTCATCAGTGATTATTATACTTCTGTTACATGTTTCACCCAGAAAGATACCAGATTTCTGCCTCAGTAATGGTAAGGTGGCATCCTTCTGCTCAGCGAAATGCGCGGACTCTGAGGTGGAGCACAGCAGCACTAATTGCACACAGAGAGAGGAGGCGATAATTTCATGTGGCAGCGACAGCAAATCTTCAGTGAAGACCAGGCCTAGGTGTGCAAAATGTAATTTTCCAGTATAAGGAGGAAAATTTGGGATTCACAGTCTGATTCTGGGTTAGCAAAAACATCTCTGCTCGCTAAGAGCCAGTAAGTAGGGTCTCAGTTTTGCATTTCCATGGAAAGGACGAGAGCAAACCAGCCTCCCAGCACCGTGCTACAACGCTGAAGTGAAGCGAGTTGTCTGAGATGCCCTCCAGACCCCAGGCCAGCACTTTGTAAGGACAAAAGCAAAGGCTGCTCCTGGCTGATCCCATCCCCAGCTTCTTACAGAGCTGCACGAACAGCTGCTACCACAGAGACGTGATTGGAAAGCTCAGTTATTTATCACGGTCAGATCCCCGTGCTTTGACATAAGGCAAACCCAAATACCCAAGGAAGATCAATTGCTGATTCATAAATCATCAGTGAACTTTTCCCTATGGAAACAAGGTTTTTCTTGGTGTTTCTTCGAAGGAATAATAGGGCCTACCAATATGCTCAGCCTGAGCAAACTGATAAGATCATAAAGCAGGGCGGTATTGGCTGCAATAACTTCCTATCTGTTATGAAGCTTCCCATGGCTCAAACGGATAATTATCTCCATGTTGTGCTGACAGGTTCCCATCTGTTTAGGGCTGAACATTGCATCTTAAAAAGAAACAGAAAGGAATAGCACCAGTTATACTCTGACAGGTTTGCTCAGCTCTTCAGAAAACCCGAGGAACTTGATTTGAGATGCTAATGAATTCTTAGTAATCCACTTCTTTTTTTGTGCTGGTATCTATTTCCCTGCAAATCCAGAAGATGGAGAAACGCCGAAGACAGGAATAATATAAGGAATACTTCTAAGGAAGGAGCAGACTGGAAAACACAGAGACCAGATCCTCAGCTAGGATTTAGGAACTGCCGAGGAACTACTCTTACTTGAGGGGGACCCTAAATGTCTGGATACACGGAGCACAGACCCGTACCACCTGGGTGTCCTCTGTTGTCTCAGTTTTACATCTCCTTCAGCTCTGGACTCTGCCTCAGAGCTGCCATGTAACTTCAAAGCAGCCTTGAGGCAGTCTCTCGGCTCCCTGCTCCAGCTTGGAGAGGCGAGGAGAAAAGGGCAAGTCCTGGCATTAAGCAGAAATGCTCCCCTTCCTCACATGCCCCCGACTAAGACACTTAGGATCCAGAGAGGAACAGGGACACTGGGAAGTTTTGTGTGGTAGTGAAGCCCCTGCCTTGATTTTCTGCAGCCCTGAGCTCAGTAGGATGCCACTTCGTGTTGGTATTGAAGTGAGCACGTGGACGATACAGCACCACAGAACTGCAGCAAGGACCAGAGCAGCCAGGCATTCAAGATATATATATATCTTGATCACTTAGTACATGTACTAAGTGATTACTTCACAATTTTTTACCTTGTTTGCCTATTTTTTGTTGGATTTTCAATTATCTTTTTTTTTTTTTTTTTTTTTTTTTTTTTTCCCTATTAATTCCTTTAGCTGCACCTCATCCATATTGCTGCGTTCTGCAAGCAAAATAACATGAAAATTGGACTTTGCGTTATCAAAATTCTGATCACTTTCCGAGCAGATCAAGCAGCTCCAGAGGTCTGGGTCAGGCCTCTGGCCGTATACATTCCTGTCCTTCTTAGACCTGTGCCATTCATCAGCCTTTCAGCAGCCCTTAAATAGAACCGCAAAGCAAAGAGGACATTTTATCCGGAGAATTCATTAAAAGGGATGATACAAAACAGAGCCTTAATTCGCTCCATGTCCTTGCACAAGGCATAGTAGAGCTCGCGCTGGATGAGTCAACAACGCCCCCCCCCCCCCCCCCATTAATTGTACACTTTTCTCATTTTGTAACGAGCCTTAAACTGCTCTCTTCGAGTATAAATGAAAGACTGCGTCGGAGCTCCTTAACAACATTTCAGAATTTCACTGAAACCTCAGGAGAGGAACACATTTGGCAAATGAGGAAAAATTAGATTTAAACAGAGTAAATACTGATGAAATTTTACTGCCTAAGACTGCACACAAAGTGACATGAAACTTGGAAGCGCTTTGTCTTCTGTGGTTTATTATTATTATTATTATTTCCATTTTGTAATGTTTACAGTGCAGTAGATGCTGTTCTTATTAGTGCTGGCCCTAGTGGTGCCATTTTTCCACTACTCTCTTTTGAGTCCCACCACATTTGGCGTTTTCTTTTAAAAGAAAGTATGAAGAATGTATATTCTAAACTAAAAAGCAAAAAGAACACCTTAAATAATAATATATAAAGCCAGTTTTGGGAGGCTGAACATAGTGGTTTGGCATGACTGTAACGCGCTTCCTGCCCTCAGTGTCTAAAATGTAAGAAGGCTGGCTTGAACGGGATGGGGGGAGCGAGTCAATCCTTCCCATACTCAAAACCCTGGCACCACTGGGGCTGGACAGGGCCCTGGGGGCCTCCCCTTCCCCACCCTGAAGCACAAAATTCTTCCTCTCTTTTCTGTTAAGGTACCCCTAACTAACCAGTCTTCTTTCCTATTTGCACCTAGTTATCCATTTAAATATAGCTGATGATCTTATCACAGGGCTCTGCAGTGTTTTTTTTTTTTTTTTTTTTTTTTTTTTTTCTTGAAAATGATGCATGTGTAATGAGTGAAAGCTGTGCTGTTTTAATACCAGTAACGATTTAGATCCTGCTACACGAGCATTGCTGCAGAATTTAATGCCGGGCTGGAGCATGGCTTCGGAGCATTCACATTTACCCCGTAGCTTCCTATGAGTTTTAGATGCCTGACATGCCCGTGCCCCTCGGAAAATCTCACTAGCAGCTGTCTGCCATCTAAACCCTACATATTTGAAAAGCTGACTCCATCGAAGTCCCGCTCTTGTCATTTAAATGTGCTGCCACTGTTGCTATCATTGGCAGCAGCAGAGCACTCAAGACACAACCGGTATTTTTACCAGACTTACATAACTCTGCTCACACATACAGCGTAGGCAGGGCAAAGATAAATTGGGTACACAAGACAAGGCCACTTATGCATAGAATAAGCAGTTAGCACTCGAGCAGAACCATTACCATAGTGTATAAAACTCAATTGTACTTTTTTCCTTATTAGCTTTCATCCTGTCATCCCAGAACAGTTTACAAACATTGGCTAGGATTACAGAACCTCAAATAAAAAACACAGCTGTGAGTCACTCATCCAATTTGAAACAAACATGAGATAATACTTTTATCACACAACACAATGTAATTGCCGAAGTTGGTGTCACTGTTACTATAATTAATTATGCCAATCATTAAGTAGTTGGACATATTTATGTAGGTTAGGTCCACCAGTACATGTTTAACACAGGAATCTTGATGTACCACCACCTCAGGAACCCTTAATTCACTGTCAGGCTCCAGAAAGTTGTTCCAGGGGAAGCGTACTCCATATATGCTCCATTTTCCATTTCCATTACCTGGTCACTAGGTACCAGTGTTTCTAGCAAAATGAACAAGTAGAAAAGTGTGAAAGTCTTTACTCAGGAATCCCTAAAATGCATCTCTCTCTATGGGAACACTGCAAGGCAAAACAGGAACGCATTCAGGAGGAAGAGGAGGATGATACCTTACTATGTGTGACAGAAATGCTGAAGGAGCTTACGGATGCAGAATGCAACCACTATGGAATTGCATTATTTTTGCACACTTGTCTAATTCACCTTTTCAAGGTGAATATTGCAGTCACGGTTACATCACCGTGGCATTCCCGCTCTCATTGTCGTTAATTTAAGCAGCAGTTAGCAGAGGATGCCATATTGTTATGTTTGGGTTTGACTCTTATTTGGTTTCTATTTCAGTTTTGCTAAGGCAATTTTTTCCTTCAATAAACTTACAGAGAAAAAAAAAAAAAACTGTGAAGAAAAGCCTACTGAGGAAAAGTCCTTTAAGGCAGCTGCAGCCCTCTGCTGCCATCGTATGGGAAGTGCCTTAGGAGCAGCAAGAAAACCTCTCCCCAGGGGTTCTGCTACTATCCCCCAAAGCACTAGTTATTTAGAGAGCTGTTTCAGAAGCAGCAGTGAAAAGAAATAATAGTTCTAAAATCAGTTTTGTAGTGAATACGAACTGTTCGCTGCTCCAACTGACAATGGCAGCTCGCTGTATTTTTCCCTGATCATCCAGCACCCAAAACGATGATGCTGTGCCCCTCTCACAGTACAGTGTAACAGCACAGCAATTTGTAACCGCCCGTTGCAGCACAGCTTCCACGAGCAGTGTTTGCAGCTGGTCTTGTGCCATATTTTCATTTTACAGCACTACAGCTTTGCTCCAAGACATGCATTATGGCACCGTGCCTCGGTGCTGTGACATCTCTCTGCAGCATCGTTAGTTTGCATGCGGGCTGCATGTCCTGTGTAACAAGCTTGTCCCAGAGCCTGCCTCCTTTGCTTGGGATTGGGTTTTTCCCCAGGAGACAGAGGACTGGGTTTGGTGGCCCTGGCCTCTGATGGGAACAACTTTGCACGGCATTGGGGCTATGCAGTAACACAAGTGACAGGGAGCTGGGGGTCGGCCTCTTCTCACAGGTAACTGGTGATAGCAGTAGAGGGAATGGCCTCAGGTTGCACCAGGGGAGGTTCAGGTTGGAAATGAGGAGGCATTTCTTCTCAGAAACAGCAGTCAGGTGTTGGGACAGGTTGCCCAGGGAGGTGGTGGAGTCACCGTCCCTGGGGGTGTTCAAGGAGAGGTTGGACGTGGTGCTTTGGGACAGGGTTCAGTGGGTGACATTGGTGGTAGGGGGGCAGTTGGACCAGATGATGTTGGGGGCCTTTTCCAACCCTAACACTTCTGTGATTCTATGATTCTGCAGGCCTCATATCCCCCCAGCGGTTGAATATTCATGAGGGGGCATGGCCACATGGCAGCCTGATTGAATATTCAAAAGGGGGCAGGGACAAGGAGGAGGAAAAGGCAAGCCCCGAGCCCGCTGCTTTCTGCTGACAGGGGCAGCAGGGAAAAAGGCGGGAAAGTAATTACTGTAAGCCAATTAGCACAGTAATTTGTGCTAATAATTCCCACACAGGCAGGAAAGGAGGGATTATTATTAATACTTTTGAAATACAGCTGAAATGAAGCGATGCAGCAATTTGTTCCCTCCAAAACACCTGCTGCTGCAGCCATCGCCCTGTTGATAACCACCGCCCCGCTGATAACCATCACCCCGAAACTGATTTCTTTAATGTTTGTTTGCAGTTTCTTTTCAAACTGTCTTCTCGCTGGGTGTACAAACAGCCCATCTCCTGACCAAAACACACAGCCAGAGGTGTGCCCCTGCCTGCATGTGCCTAACCCTGCCCAGCCCCTGCTTTGAACTCAAGTAAAGGAGGTAGTGATGTTCGCCTTAAACCAGTCATGTTTTAAATATTAAATAAATAAATAAAATTAATTTTGGTGTTTTCTTTTCCCTCCAGGACACGCACGGTGCTTGCTGCAGGCAGCAGGGCCTGCTCACCCGCCGCTGCCTCCGTCCCTCTGCCCGCTCCCCTCAGGCAGCCTGGCGGGTGGCCCGGCCCAGGGGTGCGTGTGGGGAAGGAATTTCCGTGAGGTAAAACAGAGCTCATAAAGTCCTGTCTGTGGGTAGGTACGGACTGCGTGGCCTTCTCTATTAACTGGACGTGGGTGCGGAGGTGCAGGTCGCTGTTTTCAGGCAGGTAACCCGCATTTTGGAGGGCAGCACCTGAGAGCGATGCAAGGAGCAGAGGGGAATGCGGCCTAGTGGGGTGCAGGGGGCTTGTCATTTGGCCTAAGGATCCCTCACACAATCTGACACAAAAGCACAGGTAAAGGGCCAAATATGACCCGTTCCATCCACCACTGCCGCCTGAGCAGCCCAGGCTGTTCCAAAAGAATCAGACGTTGGCATTTCCCCTCTGAGGAATTCCCGAAGGGATGAGGCCGAACCAGCAATCCCTCACAACACTGAGATCCTTGTTGCCATCAACAGCGGGATCAGGGCTTCCTGAACTTTCTCATCACAGTTATTCATGGATTTAGATGTTTATGGGTCTGGTCTGAACTACCAGCTCAGTGTTAGAACCTTCAGCACAAATATAAATACACTTCCTGTAAATTGTCGGTATAGGCCACGGGGTAACAAGTATTTATGTACCCCGTGGCTGTGCTGGGTGCCCTGAGATTTGTCATTCCTCACTTGAACTTGTAGGTTTTTGTGTGTGTTGACGAGGAAAAAGGGAAAATTCCTGTTAATATTTGAAGAGGTTCGTTTATGCAGTTTGTGACGAGGAAAGGAAACAGAAATGCTCCAAACCAATCTCCAAAGTAAACAACCTTTTGTAATAAGTGTTTGCCAAATGCTAACACATACTCAGAAAAATACTGATCAGGACAAAAGTGCATCAATTAGCAGGAATTTAGCGACCGCTTAAGGATAAGAAACATTGTATAGAAGATTGGAAGTTGATGCTTTCTGGCTTGTAAACAAATCAGTTTATAGCAACAAATAAGATGACCCTTCCTGGCTAGTGTTATGGGTTCAGCTAGTTAAATATTTAACGTTTACCTTTCAATTTCCAGTCTCGATTAAGCAGTTCTCTAAACAAGTGGTGTCCCAGCAGCAGATGGAGGTGCACAGTCCATTGCACTGTTCTGGCTGAACTCCCTGAGAAATAAAAAACACATTAAGTCAGAGAGGAAGCAAATGGGAGCTTTCAGTAAAGTCTCTAAGCTTTGGCCTATGAAACTTCCTGCTTGTACTCATTTTTATTTACATTAATTTTATCTAGCCCTGCTCTAAGTTACAATAATGGTAGTCAATCCAACTTCGGTCGAGTTGAATAGAAACAGACTGGAATTGGCTGATTACTTCTGAAAACTTCCCTTGTGTTGAAGTATTCCCTCCCCCCTCACACACCATGCAGACCCAAGGCAAGCTTTTCAGAAAACACTTAAAGATGCCATAAATTCTTGTAGTATAGTCCTCTTAAAGACAGTAAGGGAAGCAGAGTAAGAAAGTAACACAGGATTACAATTTATTTCTAAAGTGAGAATCAGAAGTAGGTAGCAGATTTAGCCTATCTTGAACAAAATTTAGTGGTGCCCTGTTTCTATACAGGACTGGTGCTACTTTGCATATTTTACACAAGACCTGGAATTTAAGTTGTTTTGAATCCACAGTTGTATGTATAAAACTTTCACTGACTTTCAGACTGCGCTTTCTTTGCTTTTAAAAGATAAATATTATTTTTTTTTTTTTTTCATATAACTGCGTGTTTATCTATGGGTGATTTCTGGAAAGTTCTTAAAGGATTCTTGAAGGTTACATCAATTTTCTGTCTCTTGCTTAAGTAGCATAAAAGCCAAACGAAACAGTCATTCTAGGAGCAGTCGCATTTGCTCATGAGCATTGGGAAAGTTTAAAGTATAAACTTCCATAGCTAGCTAGAATAATAACATACCTAAACTAAAAATGCTTCCTCCAAAGTACAACTTTCTAACATTTCAGTGTAAGGAACGTGCTTTATACAGTGCACAAGCACCAGTCAGCCAAACCAGTTTGTGACATGGGTGAGGAAATGCCCCATATTCTTCCAGTTGTCGGTTTAAACAGTGCTTCTATTGTGGATGTGGCGATTTTGTTCAGTGGCATATTAGAGAGGCCTGGCTTGCATGCTTTAGCAATAAATATGAAGGATGTTTGGAACTTGTTTTCTGTAATTTTTGTAAATTTTTAATCTTAGAAACAATGAGGTCTATTCTCCGAGTGTATTTCCCGCTGATAGTAACAGAGATGTTGTAGTGCAGCTTGGACAGATTCCAGTTGTGTTACTACCAGTGCTGCCAGCTCTTGTAATTATACTGCAGCACTCATTCTCTTTGGCATTTTCCCTGAAGCCTCAGCTGCTGGAATCAAAAAATAGTGTGAAAAATCCCAGTTAATTTTTTTAAGATGTACTGAGTCTTATTGTTGTTTGACAACGTGAAGTGTACCTACTCTAGAGACTCAGAAACCAGAAGGTAAATAATAAAAACATATTTATTGTTCTTTTAAAACTCTTTACTTTTCAGACCTTCATTTGGGGAAAACTTGTGTCACTGAATTTTTTGAGATGACGATGTTGTATCATTTGTATATCACACACGTAGTTGTTATATGAAATTAAGCCATGTTAGGTCCTGCAGGAAAAAGTTTCTCTCTCTATTTTCTCTCCAGAATGAACTGAAGACACTAACAGAACAATGACATCCACTGCAAGGACCAGCTACACCTTGATTCCTAACCAGAAATACAGACGCAGTAACCGTCACTCCAGACAGCACTGCGACATCATGGATACAGATCCCCAATCTCTGTCAACACTTGGATATTTTAAAACATTGCCATTAGAGATATTTCAAATGCTATTGAATTATCTCTCAGGTGAGAATATAATAAGTCCACTAGAAATCTCTCAAATGCTATTGAATTATTTCTCAGGTGAGAATCTAGTAAGAAGGGTATTGTTTCCAATATCTGAAAATTACCATAAAAGTTTTCCATTTAGAAAAATACATTATTATTTTAAATGTTTTACCTTTTAGATAGGAGAGTCATTTTATGTGACTTATTCTCTGATTTTTTATGTATGAAGAACCACATGACCAAAAAATAATTTATAATTGCAGACTATGTGAAGTTCTTTTTGCCTATTATGTGAAAAGTATTCCTTAGACCTATACATTTATAATTTTCACCGTCTGCTGGCAAAGGAGATAAACAGTAATACTTTATTATTGTTACTATTTCTTGACCTATTTCTGAAGTAAGATAAAGCTGTTGACTACTAATCAGCATGTTTCTTGCAGTAAAAATTTACATGCATACTGAATTTTGCTTTTTCAGTGAAGGACATCAGCATGCTGTGCATGGTGTCAAAAACCATCAGCAACCGCCTTATTACTTACATCTCAACCCCATCAGGAAACCGAAGGCTGTTACTGCAAGACTTTCATAACATTGAGCTACCTGGCAAGAGAGAAGGATCCTATATATTAGAGCACTACAAATCCCTAGGTGATCCTTTAATGCAAATGGTAACAATTACAGGAGAACCAAACTTGGTTAAAAGGTTTCTTCTGTTATATGCATTGCTTGGTAAAATGCTGAGGATATGGCCCAAAACATTTGTGCAGCTCCCTCTAAGATTAAAGTTCCTCCCCCTGTCAAACAGCCTACTCAAATACAATTAAATCGGAGGGGAGTGGTATTGCTTGAAATGACTCCAAAACCTTTTAGTTTTGCAGAAAATAATGTACGTTCTGCCTCATCCATGTTTATTATTTTTTTTCATAGTAAATGGAAAGCAGGGTTTGAGCAGAGGAACTGGATCAGTTCTCAGTAGTAGGTTTTTCCAAATTTAGTTTATTTGGACACCACAACTGGAAACTGCAGCAGAAACCAAGACTCCCAGGCCCCACGCTAGCTAAGGAATTTGGCTGTTCAGACTGCCTTCATGTATCACTTTGGACTAGCTTGCATTCCTCAGTCTGGGAAATGTAGCTGCAGTACTTAAATGCAGTCTAGCTCTAAAATGACCAACAACCATTTCCATCAGAAAACCTGATAGCCTACTGGAGATGTATTGCAGATCACATTCCGCTTCTTAGAAAAGAAGCATGCTCATCATGAAAATGTTATCACAGTTGTCACTGATCAGCATTCCCCTTGGCAGCCATGTATCAGAGTTCAAATGCTGAAATGGGCATGGAGAGCACATTCTCCTCTCACTCCTTGCTTATGTGGAAATGCCTGTGCTTTGGCTGTCATGGTATAACTCCTTCTGGACGGAAAGATTCAATTGTTCTCTTTCAGACCTCTTTTGGCACAACATAATAGAAACACAGAGCACAATAGCTTAGGGTTGGTGGTAATGAAGAACACTGTACATCTTCATATTCAAAATTGATTGCTTTCTGCTTTTTACTAATTTTTAAAAGACTGATTCTAACTCATTCAGCCCATCACTCAGAAAAGGAACATTCTTTCTAGAAGGCTGAAGTTTTTTTCACCCACTCACAATAAGCATTAATCAATCAGAAACTAAATTAAACCCTAATTTGATCCATATCAATTAACTGTTATCTAGCTGATTAAAAAACGCTGAGTTTATTTGACAGGGAAATAAAATGGTGCCATGGTTAGATGCAGAATTATAGGTAGAATTATGGTTTGAACTTGACATTAAATAAAGGTATACACAAAGTAGAGGAATACTGTTGCAGTCATTCAGACTATAAAGACATCTTATAAGCAATCCATGTAGGTTTTGGGCTATCTTAAAATAATTTTAGCATTTGTTTTGTTTTTAAAATTAAACCTGATACTTTGAAACTGTTTTTAAAAAAATCTAAGTTGATTCGGTCGTTGTAGTAACCACATATGAAATGATAACTTGTTATTTAAATATAAGTGTGAACCCATCACTGTAGTAGGCCTAGTAATAAAAAACATGACATATTTAGAATATATAGATCATTGGCAATATCTATCTCATCAGTGGAAGGCTCAAGAAAATGTTTTCCTTAAGAGATCAGTTACAAAATCAATATTTACTTTAAAGCAGGAAAGACTGGACTCAATGGGAAAAAGTCATTCCTGTTCAGAGAGTCTGCACAGAGTCTATGTAATACATAAATCTCACTTAAACTTAGAGGAGTCTGGCTGCACTCTAGTGCATGGTAAAATCTTCCATTACTTGAAATGGGGTCAAAATTTCAGTCATTGTTTAAAATGGACTTGAGTTATAACTGATTGTGGCACTGACCTTCAGCACAGAGGGGATTTTGCTCTATAAAACCAGGGGCAGTACATTTTGCTCAACCCTTTTAACTCAGCATATTTTTTTCCCCAAACTGATGTCTGTATTCCTACTTGCAACGGCATTGTCTTAACAGTTTCAACTGTTCTTCAGGGAGTTCTCTCCAAAGTCTAACCTAGTCAACAGAAAACTGACTTTACTGAGCTTTGGACCATGTCCTAGGCTGATAAATAAATTATGTCTGTCATGGAAGAATGTGAACACACTTCTAAGGAAAGAGTCAATTTAGAACCACGGTAAATGTATAAAGCACTTTTTGACATTGGAGAAGTCGTGTATTTCTGCAGAGACTGACAGTTCAGGAAGAAAAGTAGCAGCTTTTCTGTGGATTTGTTTGATTAATTAACAAGCTCTCTCTATACATTATCCTGGTAGAAGTTTTTGAAGAGCAAGCTGTTAACCCATTTTTGTAATAGTTTAGAAAAAAAACGCTTCTTAACAAACAGCTGTTCCACACTATAATGAACTCCAGACTTTGACGTCCTAAACACATACCATTTCAGCCCTGTATAGGAAAATAATTTTACCTCTTAGCTATGTTTTACATTAACAGAGTTTAGAATATTTGCTTTTTAGAGCATGTGGTTATGTTGAAAAAATTTTGGAAGCTCAGCTTTCCATGATGTAAAGGAAAAGCGGATTTCCCTGGGGGACTGTTAAAAGAGGTGCAACAAGCAACATTTATTTCCAGTATTTTTAACAGCTGTAACTCTAAAAGCAATATAGTTATTTTAATAGGGATTAGTTGTGACTAATAGGGACACTAAGACAACATAACAAACAAGCCATGCTGTAGGAAGCTTACATACTTCCTGACAGCATTCCTTTTGTCAAAGGTATCCCTGCTACAAAGCATACATCTCTTCTACAAAGCGCAGCTTACTGTTACGTGCTGCTCTTTTTGCCTCAGCATCTTCTTCTCAGTGGTGAGAAATGCATCACGTGCACGTGATGTGAATGCTTAAGGTAATTCAGAAGTGTATGTGCCGTGTATGTGTACTCATAGTTGTGTGTGTGTTCGTTTTGTTCACAGGATTGTTGCTTAAAAGATGCACACTTCTATTACCTACAAAAGATAGGCTAAAGTATATACACAAGATACTCTCAGAAGTAAGTTCACATTCCTTTCACTAGAGCTTTGAACTGCCACTTGCATTTCTATAAGGTAATTTTTAGTGGAATTGTCTTTTACTGTCCCTTTGCTGGAGTTTATTAACACAGTATAATGAATTCATTGATTAGAAATCAGTCTCTTAATAATAATAATAATAATAATAATAATAATAATAATAATAATAATAATAATAATAATAATAAAGCCTAAACCAGCATATTGAACATGAGGCTGTTCTGGGATTTTTTTCTGAGAAGCAATGCTGATTTAAGCAGTTCCTACATCCCCTTCTGCCACTCTATAACAGATCTGTCCCTCTTCCCCCGTCTCAGTTGAGCTCAACAGGTTATTTGTGGTGCTACATGGTGAGTTACATCAGGGAACTGATGGAGGATGAAAATCTGGGGTGGGGAGGAGAGTTGGAGGTGATTTGTTACATCAATCTTAGCCCCAAATCTGCTGTCCCCAAATGTCTCAGCTGGACTAATAAAAGATCTCACTTCTTCCCCAAAATATTTTCCACCTCATATTCCAAGATCAGATGTTAACTTATCTTCATTTGCGGATAACTAGAAATATTGTGGTGGAAGAGCCCAGCTCTGCATAGAAATCTAAATCTCCTGCAAATAGCATTGCTCTTCTTAGACACCTTTTGGCCACCCATTTGACCCTGATTTTGAAATTAAAGCTAAACTCTCACATACGTACTGAACACGTTGCCTTATAGAACAAGAGAAGGGACTCATTCTGAATGCCCACGATCAGTATTGATGTACACAAGGAGTACTGAGTATCTTCAGTCTCAGGAATTTCCTTATGGTCAGTTACAGTAAGTTACTAATATTCTGTGCTTATAGGTTTCCTGCTTTAAACTTAACGGCTGTCCAAGTCCTTTGCATTGTTTAGGATTACAGTGCTACGGGGTATTTTTACAGGTATGGTATCTTTCTGGAGAGAAGGCAAGTATCACAAATATAAAAGAAAATTAAAGTAGTTTTATAAATTAATTTGTGGTTTTGCAATATATTCAGAAGACTGTTTTAAGGTTTGGGGAGGGGGGAAGGGGTATTTATTCACTCAGTTCTCTGAATTTCCTTTGTGGTTGTTAAAGTTGCTGATTTGACTCTGGAGAATTCCTTGGTCTGGATTTCACTACCAAGCAGTCTGGATTTTGATTAGTGATTTATTATCTAAGAAGACATTGGAGAAGGGGCGCATTTTATTGCACAGCTTCAAATTCACAAACCAAGAGGAGAGATCACTTAGTTTAAAAGTAAAGGATAAGACAATTACTTGTGCCAGGACATTTGTCTTCGTAGCAAATACTATCATGTACTTTTCCACATAAGATTCAAAAAATAAGATCTTGAGCCTGAATGTGGAACACTGTTAGAGGCTTTTGATTCTTAAGTACGACCTCTGGTACAACGTACAGCACCCCTGTAGCAGATAATGGTTTCCCTACACTCATCAGGGAGATGCTGTGCTGGCAGCCACACTCTAGGTATGCCATCTTCCCTTTCTATTCTTCTGATAAATTGTAGGACAGATTTAATTTATCTAATATGAGAAATTGCATTGTGATCTAAATCTATGGCTCAATCCATCTATTTTCCACCTTTCTTTTGTAATTTTCAGATCCTAACAGCAGGCTGGGATGAACTGGAGTGTCACCGGGTTTTTAACTTCCTCTGTGAGCTGAGCAATTTACCCCGTAAAGTACAGACAGTTGTCAGCAGCAAACCAGGTAATCATCAAAGCAGACAAAGGTCTTACAAAATCAAACTGCACTGTCATGGAGAAGGCAGAAAATGGAGCTTGATTACTGCAAACAAGATGCATCTAGATTTGAGAACATTTTAGTTCAGCTGAGCCTTTTAATACTGCTGCTTTCCTGACTCATACGTATGTTGTTAGCTCCAGCATTATGCAGAAAGTGGCCCTTTTAAAGTAAATGCTTTGCTTTCATATAGATAAATACATTTTTTTCCCCCACCAGAAGCAAAGCTAAGTGCTTCTGCCTTTGACACATATCCTATAGTGAAGAAAGTTTTCTTGAGATCTTGTGTTTTGTTTTAAATCTTATTATTCCATTATCAAACCAGTGCATAAGTTATATAGAGAGAGAACAGCAACATGGACTGGAATGTCTCCTGCTGTACAACACTGCCAGTGAATCAATGGGAAAGCAAAAAAAGATAGAAATGCAGTAAAAAGTTAGGTTTAATATTTCTGAAATACTACAGTGATGTGGCACATGCCTCTCAATAAATTAAGTTAGCTAGCACAGAACCAGGCATTTCTGTGCAACACTTTATACTTGGCCATTCACACACTTCCTCCTATTGCCACTTACTGATGCCATCAAAGAGAAAAGATCAGAGTAACCGAAAAAACACAGCTGAGAACCCTTGAATGCATACATGAGATGCTGCAGAAAGGTACCAGGGGGTGCATTGACAGAATCTATGGCCTGAATTACTGCAATGTATTCAAAAGAGCCAAACTCAGGAAGTAACAGCTGAGAATTTTATGAACCCCTCAGATGTTCTTGGGCAGCCTTAAGAAATCCCTTCTCTCTCTTCCTATAAAATGTTTATCTGTGTTGTACAAGGCTTAATGGAGCTATATCTACATTCTTTTTCCCCAGGAAGTGCCCGAAAGCTGGAGCTGCGGGTAAGGTTATTCTGTCGTAGTGTCTTGTTGAACCACTGGATTCATCGAAGTGATTCTGCATTTTGGTTGACTCGTATTTTAAAGCCATGGCCAATGGTTAACCAAGCTCGCCTGTTGTATATCATCTTTGGGCCAGTGTCCTCTCTTGACGGTGAGTAGCTTCAGGGATTCATTTTCAAAGTTTGTTCCTTGAGAATGAGATTTCCCTGTAGGATGCAGCATTTCTGAATACTGGACTTTATGCAAATAACCTGTAATTGTATTGCCTAGAAAAAAATACTGCTGGTTAACCAGACCTGACAAATATGCGTGTGCATATATATATGTATGCTTAAGATATATATCCTCTCTGTGTGCACACACACATATATATACACTCATATACCAAAAAATAAATAAAGTTACAATTCAAGTGAAGAAATGGCACCTCTCTTCCTCTATTCTCCTGCATTTAGGGTAAAGTTAGCTTGAAAGCACCTCAAAGCAGTGTCTGCTTCTCCCAATAAAAGCACCTTTCTCACTTAACTGTTAAACCAAGGTTTCTTTAAATCACTCTGTGTTTCGTGCTGCAACTACTGTCCCTATTAAATGACAGATGGAAAAGAATCTCACTGTCACAAAGGCTGAGTTATGTTACCTGAATTCCCCTCCCCTGACTCTGCTTTAAGGCCCAGTTTAGCACCTTCCTTGCTTAAAAATATTACTTTGTCACTTAATAGCAGTTGTGATTAATATTGCTCAGGACATGTGGTTTGGCAGAAAATGATAGAAGGACCAACAGATGAGACCAGTCTGAAAGGTCTAGCAGATGCAATTAAACTGCTGTATGATACAGAAGCTAGAGAATGGACAGCAGACGATGTTATCAGTCTTGTGGATGAGCTGTCAGGTGTGTTTTTGCCTTTATCATTAATCCATAGGATTATATGCTCATGTCCTCCAAATCTGGCAATAATTGTGTTTCAGACACACGGGTGCCTTGGGAAACTGACTGCAATATTCCTTACAGTAGCTGAGGTGTGACTGGAAAAGTCATTACACTTGGAAGTCAGGCAGTAGCTGGGGAAGAAAGAAACCCAGCACTGGTTGTAAATTCAGGCTTTCCCCCTTGTGAAGTATTTTAAGAATCTATGAAGAACCTTAAAATTCAAATCTTGTGTAACCATTATGAAGGAAACATTGCCCAGGCTGGGTAAGGCAAACAATATTTGTTCTAATTGAAATTCTACAGAACAATGTTAACGTTTGCACTGAAAGTTTGTTTTGGGTGAGATCATATCACAGAAGCTATTGTGAAGAGCTCTAACTGTAGCACTAGTAAGAATTGCTTGTGTAACTTCATCGCTCTGTCTTTCAGAAAGTATCTCCTCACAAATTCTGGTTAGCTACCAAAGCCAATAATTTATAAATTCACATCTTCCAGAATGGTTTTTAATGGCACTCCTTCCTTTTTAAAAAATAGTAATTTAAAAAAAAAAAAAAAAAAAAAAAAAGATTAATAAAATTCTCTCTATTTTATTGCAAAGTTGTTCCCCGGGAGTGGCTCATGGAGAACAATGCTCGGCTTCTTATTCTGAGTGGAAACAACATCTGCTTCACTTTCATGGCCAGCAAAGCTGTGAATGGGAGAGCATTTGAGTTAGCCAGACTTGTGGTCTTCCTGGCTTTGGTGAGTACTACTGAGCAGGGCCTTTTGTCTTTCTACACCCTGATTTGCTTCCTTAGACTTGAAAACTGTGTCCCTATCTATTCCTACAAACCATGACTAGTCAAGCAAGAGTCTTCATTCTCTTTCACCCTCTCCAACACATCTCTGCAAGGTAGCAAGCCTACTCCCGAGGAGAAGTACCACTAGCAAAAGGCTGAGAAGTTCCTCCATTAGCATGCCAACAATAAAAAACAACCTGAATGTCCTCAAAACAAGCCTTAATTTTCCATGGCATGCCTGCAACAAATTCAGTCGTTCATTAGAATCAATAGTTAATTCTGAGATTTAATCTTGTCTTTTAAATTGTCATACTCATCACAAAGAGCATGTTCTAACATTTCTGGTGTGTGTCAGGTCTGTGAGAAGGATCTGTACTGCATGGACTGGGCAGTAAAAATGATGCAGAAGGTCTGCAAAGTTTTCAGCACTCCAGGGGAGAGAAACAACTTCCTGCAGAGCGTGGAGAATGCCTTTGCTCATATGATCATGGACATGCTACAGGCAGTACTGTCCGGTAAGCCTGCAGGACTTTAGTCAGGAGTTAGCACTGGCCAAGACATCAAGCAACACAGCTGATGTGGCATAACAGCCTGCCCTCCATCCCTATCATTCCAAGTAGAATGATACTGGAGCGCTTGAAGTTTTTGACATCACATAGCAATCAATCAATTACTGTAATCAGGAAAGGCGTTTGTTTTATCTGCTCTTGTCACCTTAATCACAGTGTGCATTTTTCCAAGGGATGCTAAAAGCATCCCCTGGTGCAGTTTCAAGGCAGGCACTATTTTTAGAAATGAACGTGCAGGCAGCCAGCATGAACACTCACCCACAACTGCTAAAACAGGTAGATACACTTGGGGTGGGGATGAGTTGCAGAGACTCAAACTAAGAGAATCCTACAGCCACAGATGGTGAAACCAACAGTCCTTTAAAAATCCATCCCACCAGAGCACGGGGCCTGAGCCCTTTCAGGCTGCTCTAAACACAGGCTTTGAGCAGCTGCCAGCCAGCCTGTTCAACTCAATGAGCTGCAGTTGCTCCCTGTCCACAGCTTGTCAGCCCTGATAAGAACTCATGACTGATTACGCTGGCAATCTGTACAGCTCAGTTAGGACAGATTTTTGTCTTAATGCACAATTGGTCTTGTCCATCTTTGGACAAACTGATGAAGGAATTTTGGAGAGAGTCCCCTGTGTTATTCCACAGCTGTCCTACCATCAGGTGCAGTAGCTGATGCCTTGTAAATCTAAGCAGAAGTTGCTGATTCAGCCTCTGTTTAAAACACTGAAGGAGTAAGATTTGGCTTCAAAGAAGCCATTTAGTTTCACTGACCATTCTTGACTGTTTCTGTTTGTACTCGTAGGGGATCGTGATGAAGAGGACATCAGCTTTTTGAATTTGTTTCACCTCATAAATGCACAAGCTAACTTCCATAAGGAAATCCTGTACCTGACCATGAGAAGCAACAGCGTTTGATGCTCTGAATTGTACAGACTCTCGCTCTACTCCTGCTGGATGTCTTTCCCCTTTCTTTATTTTTATTTTACTTTTTTACGTTTGCATAGCAGTGCCTGGTTATTTCTCTAATTTCTACCCCAGTAAGAGCTGGAGTGACAGCAGGAGAAGCTAGTGGCATACATGTCATAACAGCTGAATGAGCTCATGGAACGTACTGGGGGACCTCTAAGTTTTCAAAGCAGAGTTTCACACGTCAGGCTCCTCTGAGGCTGTGTTCAGACGCGCTGAGGAAGCGGGCTGGGGGCCTTCGGTTTGGGAACATAAACTGCATTCTTTTCCCACTGTGTATGTTTGCATACGCAATAAAAGTAACATGGTTTTCATATTTGATGCACATACACATAATAAAGAATGTTATCTTAGGTCAGAACCAAAAACATTTTGATCTTTTAATTTTGTTTTCTCTTGGGAATCCAAGGAGAAAAAAAAAGAGACAGACGTAATTAGAGAAGCACAGCTACATTTTTTTCCAGTTTGCCTGGGTCTCTCTCTCACTAACTCTTCCATTCTGTAACAGAAGTGCTCCATAGATTGTACGTTCAGTTTTGGCAGAGAGTTGATTCGTGAAAGCAATTTAACTGTTTTGATTAAGTAGTTTGATTTTTCTTTTCCTTCAAGCTCCAGGTGCCTTTTAACCAATAAAGCGGAAGAAACTTCAAATCCCTCTCCCCGCCTACTGTAGTAACTCAACTGTTAACGTGTATTTGCCTTTCATAGGACCTAGCTAAGCTGAAGACAAGTTAAATAAATACACATAGGCCAAGGTCACCATTTCAGTAAAGTATATAAATGTTTGCTACTTACAAAAACCTTTGATTTTCTGCTATATTGCCTTCAAAACAAGAATACATAATATGTAATAAAACCCACTTAGTTTCCTGTGCATTGCTTACAACATGGTTATTTTCTTCATGTTATCAAATACTCTTCTTCTCCACCTGAACGACTTTCCAGATGTTTTAGAGTTCCTTTAGGACTGGATTTTAGCTGCAGATACCTGTGATGAGCTTCTGAAAGCCTGGCTCCAACCGCAGGAAGCAGCTGAAGCGATACCAATTTATCTCTGCTGCCCTCACTTGATTTCGTCAGTAATGAGCTGCCAACAACCCTGTGATGATTTGCTGGGAAGTTTGAACGTTAAAAACTCCTGCGACATTCTTTGAATAGACAATTACAGAGAGGATTTGTCTACATTCAGGAGTGGCTACGGGAAGTAAATCTGCTGAGGATCTTTGTGCTGTGCCGGTAGATGGCAGAGGTGAAACCTTTCCCTGAGAGCAGGCGTGCCTGCCAGCAGTTGCTCACAACATCCCTTTTTTCTAGCTGTTTGAAGGTTATGTGGGAGAGCACGCTGCAGTACCACGATTGTGCTGTAGCTACTCACAATTTGTGAAGTGAGCAAAATGCAAGAGTCTTTGTCTGAAACCCTCTCAGTGAACGGAGTGCCCCCAAACTGATCGCTAACGATCTCAAAATCCGAGGGAAAACAGACTTGCAGTGCACGTAGCCAAGAAGCAGCTGAGGCGGAATGCTCCAGCCCAGCTCGTTACCATCCCTCCCCTTGCAAGCAGCACTCGCTACCAATAAATAACCTCAGCAGATGAAATTCGGAATAATGGAGCAGAGCCTTCAGCCGCCGCATCTCCTCGGCCCATTGTGTTTCTCGTGTGTGATGCTGCTCTGCCGTGCAGCGACACAAAGAGCCGCAGGACGGGTGGGGGTTCCCTGTGTCCCTGCTCCTGGGGCCGATAAATTTCAGCCCATCACAAGGAGTGCCATTGTGCGAGCACAGCGATACGGGAAAAGTAAGTTCTTTGATTCACTGGCAGCAGGCGGCAGAGATGAAATGCCAGCTCTGCCGGCGCTAGCTCGCTCCTGCAGCAGATCCTCCAGGAATGCGAGTTCTGTGTAGCTGCCAAACGTGAATTATTGATGGCTTTATTAGTTATTATTAATCACTGCTCTTTTTCTTACACACACAATAGCTCAGCAAGCGCTTGGCGTTAGCTTCGGATTTCTGCAGCGTTCATACATGTGCCAACGCTTCCACCAGACAAGGACTTTCCTTCCCCACGGATCAAAGCTCAGACCCACCAGAGCAGAGCGGTACTTCCCAAACCAGATTTGTCTGAACTGGAAGATGACCCCTGCAGCATCACCACCTCATCACCTCCTGCAATTAAACACCGCTGGGCTAATGGCATCCAGGTGGGGAACCCCCGGGCCGCACAGCTGGAGCGGTGACAGCGACACTGGAGAACCTGGTGTGTCCTCCTCCGCCGCCGATTTCTAACTGGAGTCAACAACACCCCACTGGGATGAGAAGCAAAATTCCCCCTGTGCTGTTACTGCCCTGGTCAGACTGAGACTGATCCCGACTGCAGCTGGAGCCGTGGACTGGAGGACCGTACCCGCACTGCTCCGGCTGTCCCACGTCTGTCGTGGCCGTCCGTCTGTCCGCAGGCACCTCTCCAGCCCTGCTCAGCCTCACACCTCGCAGAGCAGCTGCTGGTCCCCAGCACCGAGCTGGCTGATGTGGGGCGATCGTTATGCAGAGCTGGCTGGTTCGTAAGGCCCTCCGAGGCGAGCGGAGCGCTCAGAGGAAGAGAAAATTATTGTTCCTGGTTTCACACTCAGCTGAGTTTCCATTCCACGCATTCCTCCTTACTCACTCT
Organism: Aythya marila; assembly: GCF_965140915.1. Classification (NCBI taxonomy): domain Eukaryota; kingdom Metazoa; phylum Chordata; class Aves; order Anseriformes; family Anatidae; genus Aythya; species Aythya marila. The sequence continues at coordinate 4,803,611 of NC_139066.1, forward strand.
CCCTTAATCACTGCAGATGTTGACATCAGATACAGGCTCACGGAGCGGAGCTTAGCGAGAACATGACTTATGTTTGAAGAAATTCCTCCCAGAATATTTCAGGCTTCTGATTTTCGACTATATTTGGTGTGGAGCGAGCAGAAGCCGCTCCAGCATTGCGGGGTGCCTGGGGCTGAGGCCGCGGTGCCCAGACCGCCCTGGGAGCCTCAGGCAAAGTCCCCAACCTCGCGTTTCTCTGGGAGTTTTACCAACAGGAAACCAGCTGGCAGCACCGACCTCATGCAGCGTTCCCGACCCCACAACCCCTCTCCTTTCTGTGGCTCATCCTCCCCAAAGTCTCACCCACCAGCTCCAGCGCGCCCGTGGGTGCCTGCGCTGGGCCCTGTCCTCTGCCACCCACCCCTGCTGGTGCCGGGGGTGAGGGATGGGGCACTGGCAGCTGTCCCCGTTGGAGGTGTTTCAGGTGTTTATTGTTCACAAGGAAAAAGTGCTCTGGGACAGGCCAGGGCCCCGAAAACCTCATCCTCTAGGAGGCCGACACACATGGCCTGCCAAGCGTCTGCGCGTGGTGGATGGCCTGAGGGCAGAGCTCGGTGTGGGGCTTCATAAAAGGACAGGAAAAAATCCTGTGGGTGCCCCGACACCTTCCCAGACCTCCCAAAGCTGGGGAAAATGCAGCTCTGAAATGGCGTTTCCATCCCACAGAGATTTCCATCGGATGAAAAATGTTTCTTTGGTGCGCTGAGATGAATGGAGACCTCGGGGCGGTGGGGGACACCCAAGGGAGGCTGAGCCCCCGTGCAGCTGCTCGGGCACCCTCTGGGCTGGGTCAGGGACCCCGATGCCTCCTCTGTGGCTGCCCTCACGCCACGATTTTGCCACCTCCTCGTCCTCCCCGCAGCCTGCAGGATGCCTGGCACCCCTCTGAGGAGTGGGGTTTGCCCCCCGGGGGCAGCGGGAGGCGCATTTCGGCTCAGCACAGACACCACAGGTGCGCTCGCCCCCTCCCGTGTCATTCCTCCTTTTTATTTCACCTCTTTGAATGCTTTTCCCAAAAAAAAAATAAAAAAAAATGCTTTCCAAAACAGAACCCAAATCCTGGACCTCGGAAGTGCTCATCCCAAGGGGATAAGCCATATGGGGGGGGGGTGCAGGACCCTTCGCCTCCCTCCCGGCAGCATCCCTCAGTGGGGCAGCGGGCGTGCGGTGTCCCCCCCCCACCCCATCTCCCCTCCGTCACCCCCCAGCAGTGCCGACCCCGCGCTGCTCCCTCCTCCGGCGTGGGGAGCCGCTCGCTTGTGAGGGCTGAGGCTTTTCCAGAAGGATCCGAGCGAGCTGAGCCGGGCAGCAGCTGCGGGAGAGAAAGGAGATGCTCGTGTGAGCTGCACCCTGGGATTGGGGGGGCAGCACGAGCGAGCAGAGGCAGCAGCAGCACCCCCCCCCACAAGCACAGGGAGCCCCCTGGCTGATTATGGGGGGCACCGGGACCCCCCCAGCTCCTCTACGCTGATGCAACCCGGATCGCTCCTTGCGTCTCCCCAGCGCTGTTCCCTTTCTCCCCCTCGCGGGGACAAAAGCCGCGGGAGGGAAGGGGCCGAGGAGCCCCCGCGGGGCCTTGGAAACCCAACGCCGGTGCCCTGCTGCCAGCACCCGGCAGGGAAAAGCTGCGCTGGGGCCCGGCTGCTGCAGCCAGGCAGGGGGAGCAGGAGCTGACGGCAATAATAAATAAATTATAACCCCCCCCTTCTCCCCCTCAGCCACGTCCCTCCCCAGGAATCAAAGCCTGGCCTGGTGAGTCGCAGACATCTCACCTGCACTGTGGGCTTCTCCCCAGGCTGGTGCCGAGCCCCCTCTCCCCCGGCATCTCTCTAGAGCATGTAGATGATGTAGGAGAGGATCACCAGGCCGACGATGGCGAAAAACATCAGGATGAAAATATCCAGCATGGTGAGCAGGCAGCCGGCGGGGCGGGGGCTGCCGGGGGCTCCCTGCCGGGCGCAGCAGCAGGGGGATGCTCGGCACGGCCGCCGCTGCCGCTCGCCCTTCCCCGGCCCCGCTCGGGGTGGAGATGACGCCGAGCTGCCCGAGGTGCTCGCCAGCAGCCGGGGAGGATGAGAAAGGATGAGAAAGGGACGAACGCGCGCGGTCAGATGGGGCTGCAGCCTTGCACGGGTGGAGGAGCGCTCACGCAGCGCGCAGCGGGCTCCCTGGAGGCAGCAGCTGCCTGCAGCGGGGTGGTTTCGCCCCTGCTCGCTGCTGCCCGAACCGCTGCTTCGTTGCTGGGGGTGCCCACGGGAACGTGACCGAAAGGGCCCAGGATTTGGGGGACAGAGCGACGAGGAGCCTCCTTCTCCCAAAGCTGATGTCGGTCGCCTGGGACCGCGTTGAGCGCTCAGCTTTTGGAGCCCAGCACCCCCGGGCCAGGAGGCTGTAGCATCCTTGTAGCATCCTTTGCTCTGTGTCCAAACACCCGCGTCGGTGCTGTTTGAAGCGACGTGGCTGTCAGTGAGCAGCAGCAGCAGCCACGGAGCCTTAGTTTTATTCTTTCAGCTAGTGCTGTGGGTGTGCAGAGTATCCTTCACTCACCTTCAAGGTTTTTTTTTCTCCCACCTCCAAGCACCGATGCTGTTCAAAACCCCACCTGGGGAGGATGCAGCCGCCGAGCTGAGCTGTCGCCGGCTGCTCCTGCGCACGGGGCCTGGCGGAGCTGGGGGGGACCCAGTGCCACGTCCCCATCCAGGCTCAGCCCTTCCACTCCAGCGGGGGCTTTCCCCTCCGTGGGGAAGGGGCTGGGGCCAGCCTGCAGCCCGCGTGCCTGCAGCTTCCCCAGGAGGGCAGGAGAAGCCCACAGGGGAGCCGTTTGCCCCCAGGTCCGGGCTCTGGGCTGAACCCAAACAGATCCCAGAGCCACGATGTAAGGGGAGCACCCGGCCTCTGATGGCAAGACCCCCAAAAGGGCTGGCATCTCTGCCCCAGGAAGGTTTCTCCCCACTGCCCTGCTTGCAGCTGTGCTTTCCCTGGCAGCAGTAGCCGGGGAATGTCACCTTTGTGGGTCCCCATTGTGGCTCTGGGTGCTCTCCGGGTGGCATCCGACGGTCCCTGCAATCAGGGAGCCCCCCCAGACACCAAGCACACCCCTGGCCTCAAAAAACTGCACCCAGCGACAGCGGCACCCACCCCAGCCAGGCAGAGATGAGGACCCCGGCACCCACAGCCCCCAGGCCTCCCCCCACAAATGTCCTAAGGGGGCAAGAGAATGGGTGGAAAACAGAGAGCAAAGCAACCACAATTAAACTCCGGCACAATCAGCAGGTAAAAATTATACTTTTATTTTTGAGTAAACCAGGAAGGAGAATCAATTGGTCTGTTCCATTTGACAGCTCGCTTAAAAAGGCCAAATCATGTTTTATTCATGGATGCTCAACCCGAGGGGAAGGAGTACACAAGGACAAACCCCAATCAAGCAACGGATCTGGAAGAAAACACGTTCTAAGCTCAGCACCGAGATGCAACCGGGGAAGCAAAGATGGATGAGGTCTATTTTACACATGATGAGAAGCAATTTAGCTTTTAATTATTTTTTTTTTAATCATTTTATTTATTTATTTATTTTAAATACAGGTTTAGGTGCTTTTCAGCTATGAAAAAAGGCAAAAAAGTGCATAAGTTGAGAGAAAAGGCAGAAATCAAGCAGTAAGAGGTTTGTTTCCCATGGCTGGGGGAGAAAGGGGCAGGGCAGGGGCAGGGAGACTTAGGACAATGGTTTCCAGGTAGCATTAAAAAAAGGTCCGTATACCAAAACGGAATCGCCTGTGTTATTATTTGGTCCATTAAAAAACGGTTTATTCACATTGACACTTCCCCCCCCCCCGCAGCTCCCAGACAAGGACGTGATTAAGAACAGGGTGAGCAGGGAGGGACGCGGGCTCCTCCGCTCCCTCTCCCCGACCCTCGGGCTCGCTCGTTTTAGCACCGACTGGGATTCCCATCCCGTTGAACCCACCCCGGCTGCCTCTGGGGTCCCCAAAGGGATGGATGGCATTGCCAGGAACCCCGGCCATGCTTCTCCTCCCGTCGCAGCCGGCTGGGAAACGAGCCAGGAGCAAGATGCTCACCTCTCCTGCTGGGGGGCTCTGGCCCCGCTGCGCCCCAAACCCCGTCTCCGGTCACCCCAACCCTGCAACCCGGTGTGCTTTGAGAAAGGGGACTGCAAGCAGGAGGCACGGGGTCCTCTCCCACTCCGTGAGGCCGTCCCCATGGACGTGGCCCCAGACGGAGCCAAGGAATGTCTGAATTTGGCCATTTTGGTCCCTCGGGGCAGGAGCTCCTCGCTCCTCCCTCCCTGCGCGCAGGCTTCCAGTTTTACCCGTCCCTGCTCAGCCCCGGGACCCCCGCAGCCCAAAGGAGAAGGGGACGGGGATGTGCTTTGAAATTTTGGTCCGTGATGCGATCCCAAGTCAGCGGTGGCCCCAAAAGCCACCGCCGCTGGGGACCAGTGAGAGGTGGGGGGTGGCGTGGGGGGCTCAGGGTGCCAAATCTCCGCCGAGGGGGGGGAACAGGCACCGGGACGCTCCCCAGCACGGTGACAGAGGGGGAAGAGCTTCCACGCTCAGCCCAGAAGAGGCACAGGGATGGGGGCCGATCCTGCCGCCTCCCCAGACCATCTGCCAGGCGGGTGGGGGGCTCAGGAGGGTCCCAAATGGCCCTCAGCAGCGAGAGAAAAACAGGAAGGGTCCGACTTGAACCGCAAACGTTCTTCTGGTTCATCCATCCCGGTGCGAGGTGGGGGGATTTGGTCCCAGCAGAGGGTCTGCTGCTCCCTCTGCACCAGCTCCCAGCGACCTGGCTGCTTCCCCCAGCCCTGAACTGCCCGAGCACCGAGGAGGGGGGTCCCCCGGCTGGCACGGGTGCCCCAGCCCCTCCAGAAGGCTAGAGAAGGGGGGGAGACTGAGGGAGAAGGAAAGCGACGGCCGTTTGGTCTCCTGAGCCCCCACCATCCCCTGCAGACAGTCCCTCAGTCCCGACAGAGCGAGAACGAAGCTAAAATTGGCAAGAGGAACCAGAGGCGGCTGCAGAAACACAAAAGAAACCGAAATGTCGGCTCCGGCAGGGCACGCTGGAGAAGGGGGTGCTGGGGGGGAGAGGGAGAGAGGAAGGGAGGGAGACGCACACACACACACGCACACACACACACACTGGGGCTGGCAGGGGGGGGCTTGCACGCCCTGTCCCCTCCGGCGGCTCAGATGGCCTCCACGTAGTTGGCGGGGAGCATGCCCGTGTCGCCCGTGCGCTCCACCGTGCCGTACATCCACCCGTCGTCGATCTGCTGCACGTTGATGATGGTGTCGCCGTCCTGGAAGGAGACCTCGTCTTCGTCGGCCGCGTTGTAGTCGTAGACGGCGCGGAAACGCTTCTGTGGGGAGAAAGAGGAGGGTGGGTGGGCACGGGGCTGGCTCCAGGAGGGTCCCACCGAGCACCTCCCCCCCCCCCCCCGGGAGCTGTGCCGGAGCCAGGAGGTCCTCACTGGGCACCGCTGAGGGATGCTGGTGGCAGAAAGAGCCACGGAAAAAGCAAGAACCCGGCACCCACGGGCACTTTCCGAACTGCTCCTCCCCGGCACAGCCTGCGGGCACGGGGAGCAGCTTCCCAGCAGCAACCCCTGACCCTCAGGGGATGGAAAGCGGTGGCACGGTGGGCGCGGTGGAGCCCTGGGGTGTACTCACCCCCCCTCCAGAAGGAGCGTTGCGCTGCGTGGAGGCTGGTGCCGCGGGCTCCTTGTAGCCGTAGGACTGAGACGACAGCTGCTGCTGCTGCTGCTGCTGCTGGTAAACTGGGAAGGAAGGATTGGAGCCGTCAGCCAGAGCTGCGGCTGGGTGCTGGGTTTCGGGGGGGCACACGAAGCCCCCCAGCGAGGGCGTGCAAGGCTCTAGCGGCTGACAGGGCTGGAGGGGAGCGGAGCAGAGCTGCCAGCCCTTGGCGGAGCCCTGCGCCCTACCTGGGTTGCTGGGCTGGACGTGATGAGACGGCTGCTGCTGCTGCTCTGCGGGTCTGCGGTAATTGGTGCTTTCCTGGGAGTTCCTGCGCTCCATCTCGGCACCCTCGCTGGGGCTGGGGCCCATCCTGCTCCTCTCAAACTCTTCGTGGTACTTTATCTGCAGGGGCAGAAGGGACAGAAGATGTCAGAGCCTTGGTCCCCCAGTGACTGCAGCAGCTCCCAAAGCCTTTTGGGGCCAAGAGCATCCTTCAGCTGCTCCCAGCTCGCTGCTGTTTGCCTCTGAGGGCAGCATGGCTGGGTCAGCCTGAGCGCAGCGCTCCTCCTCGCCCCGACCGGGACGTGCACCAAGGTCTGAGGAGAGGAGCAGGCGGTCTGAGACCCCCGGAGGCTCCCCCTCTCTGCCCAGAGAAAGGAGCTTTCAGGATCCCCAGGGTGGGATATGTCAAGTTTTCAGGCGTGGGTGAGATTCAGGGCCAGGCTCCCAAGCCCCTACACCGCAGGAGCGTGGAGCTTTAGGAATTTCTCTCCGCACACAGCGTGCCAGTTGTGCAAATCCCCAACCCACGGCCAGGTGCAGCCTGTGGCGCTCCTCAGACCTGCTCCCAGCTGGCCCTAACCAAAAACCCCCCCGGGCTCTCCCAGTGCAGGAGGCCCAGCAGATCCCACCAGCCGCACCTCACCAAAAAAAAAAAGGAAAGGGTTAACCCACGGGCCTAGGAAACCAATTAATGGCCACGTGTGTTAATGAATACCCTGAATGCACTGCCCTGGAAGGCACCTGGAGCCCATTTGCCTGCTGGTTAAACAGTTACAGAAGGGCACCACGGGCTCCTGGTGCAGGGGGGAGCAAAGCCTGGAGGAGTTGCTCCCCGGGGAAGGGGAACGCTGCAGGGACACCTTTGGGACAGCACCTTCAGAGGCAGGGGCTCAGCCTTTGCACAGCCCCATTTCGAGGCTTCCCGACATGCAGAGGGTGTCGTGGGGCACCGTGCTGCAGAGACGTTGGTGCTGCTGCCCCTGTGAGCCCTGCTGCTCGCTCACCCTTTGGATTAAAACCCTGCCTGCGGGGCTGGGCTTTGTGCAGGCAGCGGGGCTGTTCCCACGCCTGCGCTAAGTGGGTCACTGCCACCCCAGGCTGGCAGCCAGCAGCCCCTGGGCAAGCAGCTCAGGACGGCTCCGTGGCCGGGAGGGGGCCGAGCAGCCCCCTCGGGGATCGAAGGGGGGGGTCTGAGGGCAGATAGCACCCTGCAGCTCCCCAGGGAGCGAGCACGGAGCTCGCCAGAGAACTGCACAATGAGATCAAAAGGCGAGGGAATAAACAACCCCCTCCCGCCCCGCCGGGCATTGCTGTGTTTGTGCACGCGTGGGGCTCCTTCGAGCGTGCTCCCTCGTGGGGTGCAGGCACAAAACCTTCCCCCTGCGCCCTGCTGCGAGCCCGGATCCTGCTTCCCCTGGGGGCAGCCAACAGCTCCCACCACAGCCTTGTCCCCGAGGCAGGCACTTGGTAAGGATGGAGGAGCTCCCTGGGCTGCACCCCAGAGCTGGGGCAAAGGCAGAGCGCACGTCGTGCCCGGGGGGCTGCAGGGAAGGAGGAGGTGGGCTGGGTGCCAGGGCTGGGGGGAGCTCGGTGCCTGCCCCGCTTCCAAGCTCGGTCCCACCGGGTCCTGCTCTGGGCACCGCAGACCCCAAAGGGGGCAGGGAGCTCCTGCGGGGAAACCCAAACCCGAGAGGTTTCTCGTGCTCGGCTGCATCTCCGGGGGCAGGCTTTGAGCGAGGAGCCAGCTCCCAGCCCTGCCTGCTGCTAGGCCGGGTTTTGCAACAGCTCCCGGCGGTTTGATAAGGAACAAACTCGACTTTCACTATCAGGGAAAGGTGAATTAACCCTCGGCACGCTGCTGAAGGCTTCCGAGCTCCCTTGCCACAACGCCTGCAGTACAGGGCTGAGCTTGGGAAGGGGAGAAGCTCCCAGCCTGAGGCAGCAGCTACAGGAGCACATCCTCCTCTCCCCATGGCAGCATCCATCCCTCCCTCCATCCATCCATGTCCATGTTATCACCTGCCAAAGAACCAGCATCTGGAGGGTGCGGGACGCAGCACAACCTGTGGGGCCAGCTGCCCCCCACCTCGGACACGGGGCTGCTCCTTTCGGAAGGGAGCGGGGTCCCTTGCGGACCCAGGAGGGAGCTCAGCTTCCAGGAGGCCGAGCGAGGATGGAGATGCTGCCCTCAGAAACCCTCCCCCCGTGTCGGCACCAAGGCAGGAGGGTGACAGGAGGGGGACCTGCTGCTGTTTGCCACCAGCACGTGAGCAGCCGGGTGGATGCGAAGGGCTTGGTACCTCTTTGGGTACGGCGACAGCCTCAGCCACCAGCTCCAGCCTTCGCAGGATGGAGGAGCTGGGAAATGTGTAAAAGGGATGCACGGAGCCCGGACGAGGCAGGCTTTAAGGTCGACACAGCCCCATGTGCGTGCGAGCAGCTCTGTGCTCTACCCCCCCCCCCGTGCAGCTCCCCCCAGCCTCCTCGGCAGCGACGCCGGGCGCGGAGCTCAGAGGCTACTCACGTTGCTGATCTGATCCTGAGTCTTTTTGATTCTCTGCAGCTCCGGGGTGTCAGCCACCACGCTGAAGCCTTTTCCCTTGTTCTTCTCAAACTCCTCCTTGTAGCGAATCTGGGTGGAATGGAGAAAAAAAAAACAAAACAGATTTAGCCATGGGGGAAACCCAGTGCACGCAGCAGCTGTGTTCAGCAGGACAGGACCTCACCGTGACCCACGCTCTTCGTGACAAGCAGCAGCTTTTTAGCTGGGCCTCTGGCTTGCTCTGGAGACCCCCTCACGTACCCAGTAAGAGCAAATCGGGGCACTGCCAGGAGCCGAGGCCCACCAACAGCTTCCCATGCACCGACTGCTCTGCTTTCTCTTTCAGCAGGGGCCGGGGTGACTTGGATTTACGCCGAATTCCCCCCGTGGCCTCGCAGAGCACAAGTCGCACGGCACAGATCACCTCATCCATGGCAATCCGCCTGCTTGGGAGCCCCAAGGATTTCGTGAGCTACACCCATACGAGAGCAGCTCTGTGCCGGGGACGTTCAGCAGCCTCTGGAATAGACCCAGCACGGCTACAGCCGAGGCAGGGTGTGGGGACGGAGGCCAGCAGCACACAAACATCCTCCTTTCTGTCTGCCAGACACTGACGTCAGCATCTCTCCCATCACACCCAGGAGCCGAAAAGTCCCGTTTTTACTTGCTCCCCATTTTTTATTATTTATTTTAAACAGCTTTACACATCCTTAGGACCCAGGCTTCCAGCTGTCCTGCGGGACGGAGCCGACGCAGCGCCCAAGCCCCGGGTGTCGCTGCGCCCTCGCCCCACTGCTGCGGAAGCAGAAGCACCTTCTGCGGATGCCCAAACCCAACCGCTGCCTCGATTGCTCCGAAAGGGAAGGAAACGCCGAGCAGCTGCTTGGCCAGCTCCGACCAGCGGTTTTGCTGCCATCCAGCCCCCAGCAGCCGGGTGCTCGGCTCGCCCTGCGCGCCGCGGGTTGTCGCTGGAGCAGAAAGGTCACCTCCGCCTCCGGGGCAGGAGGAACAAACCTCTCGCCACCCGTGCAAGGGGGAGAGAGCAGCCTGGTGCTGTGTGCGTGATGCTGGGCTGAGATGTGGGCACAGAGGCTGATGGAGAGGGCTGGGAGGGAGCAGACCCGCTGCTCCCCGGGCAAGTGCTGGTCCCAGTAGGGTCAGACACCGACTGGTGTGTGTGGCCGGCTTCCTGCAAGCCTTCCCATCCCGCAGGGGGATGGCTGCATGCCACAGACAGACGGATGGACGGACAGACAGCCGGGAAGCTGGGCTGGCCCCACAAAGGAGTGTGTAGGAGCAGAGCCGAGCCTGCGGGTCGGCCCCGCAGGCACACGTGGCTCCGAGATAAGGCTGGGAGGCAGCGCCATGGGGGAGGCACGATAACGCTGATTTCTTCCCCAAAATGCTGCCATGGAGGCGCTGCCCCAAGCCTTGCCAGGTCGCATCCCGCTGGGTCTGGGGGCACCTTGCAGGAGAGGCTGCCAAGGGTTTTGTGTCACCGTCTGCAGAAGCCAAAGGGCCACACCAGCTCCAGAGGGGACGCGCAGTTTCCACCCCTGTGGGGGGCACGGAGCGGGCCCCCACCCGGAGAGGGGGGCAAAACCAGGCAGGAGGCGAGGGAAAAGGAGATGCCAGGGAAAAGGAGACGCCGTGGTTTGTGTTTGGCAGAAGGGCTGGCGGTGGGAGCGGAGAGCTGCGTCCTTCCCACACCCGCTGGCTCTGGAAGGAGGCAGAGGTGGCTCGGGGGCCACAGGGAGGCACAGGAACAGCTTTGTCCTGACTGTTTTAACAAGCCTGGTGTGGATAAGGCTTGGTACAGCCCCCCCTGGCCAGCACGTGTTGCTGGATGCTTGCTTGCACTCAGGGCTAGCAAAGATCTCCCAAGAGCAGCCCTGGGACACGGGGCCCTCCCTCGTCCTGCCCCAGCCCCGGCTCCAGGGCACCAAACACGTCCTTATCCCACAAGCCAGGAGAAATCAAAGCTTTGGAAGCTCGTCAGAGCCTCTGCCCCCACTTCAGAGCCACGGCAGGGATGGTATGAGCCACGAGTCAGGTTAGATTTCCAGCTCAGAAGTGACGTTAGAAGGCAAAGGTTTAATGAACCGGGCTGCGGTGCCTACCCGGGGAGGATATTAATGAAACCAAGATGCCAAAGCACATCAGAGAGGAACGCAGGAGACTGATTTCAAGGCAGAAGCCTCTGCTGGCTCGAAGCAGCGAGAAGCGGAGAAAAACTTCCCTGGCTGGGGTGAGGAACCCATCTCGAACACAATGAGGTGGGAAGCAGCAGCACCACGGTGCTGAGCACCAGGCACAAGGAGCCAGAGGTTAAGGGAGCTGCTACAGAGCCCGGGGGACCCCCGGAGAGGGGGCAGGAGGGGTGAAATTGCCAGCCCCAGGGGGCTGTGTTTGTCCTTTATCCGTGCTGCTTTTCATCCAGGCTCTTTTTTTTGGGATCTCCGCAGCCTGCCCGTGGGATGCTGTCCCTGCCATTGTGCTGGGGATGCCGCTCAGAGCAGCACCAACCCCCCAGCCCCCCCAGGAGGGGTCAGTGGGTGCCAGCACCGGCTGCAAACACACAAGCGATGAGCTTTCAGAAAGCCAAGCGAGAGCAAGAAGCTCCAGGCGAGAAGCTAAGCACAAGGCTAAGCACTTCTCCTTCGATGGGTTCCACGGATTTACCCTCCTAAATCTCACCCCATGCATCCTCCCTGGTTTTCTCCCTGTTTTCCCCCCTCTGTAGCACTCAGGGCACGGCAGCCTGGCCCTACAAATTGATGTACAGGGGGTGTCCAACTGCAGGGGGGAGCCCGATGCTGGTCCCCGGGGCAGGTTAACCCAGGAGCCGGGCTCCGTGCCACCAGGTCCGAGCACTGGGGACAGCACCAGGAGCAGGAGAGGAAGAGCAGGGGTCAGGGGGGAGCCGCTGCCCTTCCTGGCTCTGCTGCAGCACGGCCAGGTCCTGCGGGGCCACAGCCACGGCCGGAAAGGAGGGAGGAAGTGCTCAGAAACGGCGATTTTCTGCTGCTCCCTGCCCTTATATGGGCAGCGGCGCTGTCTGCGCCGGGCTGGGCCAGATTTGGGCACCCGCAGGGCGCAGGGATGAGGGGCAAAGGGACCCCCCCTCAGCAGCCTGGCCACAGGTCCTCACCTCGCTCCTGTCCACGCAGAGCACAGCCACGTGTCTGGCATCCTTCTCCCCTCAATCCCTCAAAATCTCGAGCCTAAGTGGCCCTGGGTGATGGAGGGAGATAAATATATGGGGCTGACCCCTCTGCCTGCTCCTGCTCGCTGCCAGCACCCCGGCTCAGAGCTGCCTTTCATCCAGGGGCTGTATTTAAGAGCCCAGTGACACAAACAGAGCCAGGACCATGAGATTTCCAGACCCACACCCACGCCTCGCCCCATAATAAAACAGGATCCACGCTAACATCCCTGTAGGAGCTAGGGGAAGCCTTCTTGCAGCCCCTCGTGGGTCCCAGCTCAAGCAAATTAAACCAGCGCCCACGTCCCCGTCGCTGCCAGCAGCTCCCCGAGGTGCCAGCCGTGCTGCTGCAGGAAGGAAACGCTGGGGACAGGAGGGGACAGGAGGGGACAGGAGAGCTACCTGCCTCCCACACCCCCGCAGCCTCCACCCTCGGGCAGGAAAAGCTGCCTCCGGAGCTCCCAATTTGAGGAGTTTGAGAGGAGCCACAGAACGGGAACCCTGCAATTTTCTTGCCGCACGTGGGCTGCGAGAGGAGGCTGCAGGCGTAAAAGCTGTCACTTTGGGGACTTATTTAGCTGCAGGAGGTATTATTATCCAGCGTCTGCCAGTGACCGGAACAGAAGACGCCCTCTCGGCACACAAACAGAGGGCACGGGGACGTGCACGAAGCTGCTCCAGCTCCACAAAGCTGTCCTGACACCACCCCGTGCGTGCGGTGGCTCCTCCAGCCCTACCAGGGTGGGACGGGAGCGTTTTGGGTGGATCGAGCTCCTCGGGGACACCCGCAAGCACAGCAGCTCTGCAGGAAGGGCGAAGCTGCTGGGGAGCAGGGATTTTTTTTTTGCTCCTGCCATCAGAACCCTCTGTGGAGGACACAGCCCCACAAATTTCCTTACCCTAAAGCAGCTCCCAGCCACGGCAGCTCTGCAGGGATGCGATGAGGGCTGAGTTTGGCTGTAAATGCTGGCGTGAAGGCGAGGTGTGGCTGTTCACATAACCCTGACCTCGCTCCACGAGGGATTTTACCACTACACCTGCGTGCAGAGCCCTTGCCTGCCCCAGCAGCGTTAGCCAGGATGCACTTTTGGGCTGGCATTTGAACCTCTCAGGTGGCATTTGAACCGGCAACCTGCAGCACAAAAGCCTCCCTGTGAGGCTGTCAGCACAGCACAGCCAGCAAGCTCTTCACAAACCTCTCCCAGTGTCAGCTAACAGCTCCAGTTTGCAGGGCTGAGCCCTGCTGCCTGTCCTGGAGGGGCTGGAGGTGACCTTCGCTGGTCCTGGAGGGTTTGCCCAGCTCCTGCAGTTACCACGGAGAGGCTGTCAGTGAAAGAGGAGCGGCTGCATTTTAGCTGGAGTGCTTCAAGAAACACAAAAACGTTTGCCTCTTGGAAAATAGGAGACTCCCTTTGTAGGCAGAACAAAGGCAGGGAGGAATTAAGATCTTATCTGGAGTGATTCAGGATCTCTCCTCCCTGAAGGGCTGAGGCAGTTTCCACCTGATTTGTCAGTGCCATCTCCCACTGTCACCTCCGTCCCTGTCCCCATCCCCTCCTCCTGGGCTGCCTGTGCCTGCTGCACATCCTCCTCTCCCTCCTGCTCACACAAATCGTATTTTCAGCACATCCCCGTGTGAGACCAGCACCGAAAAGGTGTGGTGCTGGTGTCCGAGGGGCTTCAACACCCTGCCTGCATCCCAGCCCCTCTGCTGTTCACATGCAGCCAGGTTCCTGAGCCCTGCTCCTGCCTGTGGGGCTTTGCCAGGCAGGTTGAGGGGAGCAGGGCCAGCAGCTGGCACCTCCTCGGGTGCTCTGGCACCTCCTGCAGCCGTGTCTCAGCCCCTTGGCCCCATGGCAGTGTCCCCAAGGAGCCCGTGCAGAGGGCTGTCCCCGTTACAGCGCTGCCGAGAGCCGTGCTCGGAGCTCTGCTGCACCTCCCACAAGGAACAGCAGTTGCCAAGCACTTGGGATCTTGAAGGTGGTGTAAAATGTCTGTTCCAGCTCCCTCCTTTAAAAGGGGCCATGCAGACGATGCACTGGAAGCCGCTGTGCTGGTTGGCTGCCTTTTGGTGCTGTGTAGGATGGGGATGCAGCTCCATCGGGGCTCCCCCTGCTCAGGGCACTGTCCCTGGAACCTCCCCTGCTCCCGGGTGGCTGCTCCAGTCGGGCACGGATGTCTGGGTCTCTGCACAGCTCCCCAGACACTTGGTTAACAGGGAAATGGGGTGAGTAAGACCCTGCAACAACCTCACGGAGAGGAGAGAAACCTAGTTTTGCTTCCAGCACAGCACGCACCGCAAGGAGCTGAAAGTCCCAGCGAGCTACAGAAAAGCCCCGGCAGTGCAGAGCACGCTCCCGCCCTCCCTGGGGTCTCCTTTAATAAGCAAGAACTAATGAAGAGCCTGAGTTCATTGTAAAAACAGCACTGGATACTCCAGAGCATTTGGTACAGCGTTATCTTGATTGTTACCATGGAAAAGCAGCCGTGTCCCCTTAGCAGCTCCGTGAAGCACAAAGCAAGCCCGGGGCTGAGCTCTGGCTCCCTGCTCGAGCCAAGCCACGTTTGTGCAAGCCAGGAGCTGTTGGGCAACCCGCTCCGAGGAGCAGAGCTTGCCAAAGCAGAGGTTTCAAAACTCGGCGCTGGCTGTGTGGGCACCGCCAGCTCCGGCTGCTAACAGGTGAGGTCCCGATTTCCCCCCTCCTCCAGCAGGAAGCACGCCCGAGCAGTTTGCTTTTTTTTTTTTTTCAGCTCCTGGCACTCCCAGGCTAATGGGGAAGAAAGGAAGGTCGCCGTGTCCTTCAGAGCACAGCCGGGAGAGGAACGCGCCGATCCCAGATGTCTGCTCACCCTGAGCCCACCACCAGGGTAAATCCTGTGCCGTCCACCCTCTGTCCGGACCTTCCGTGGACCGGCACTGCTGGCACGCTGAGCTGAGCCAACACGCCTTGCTGACAGCTCTCCGGGCAGTCTTTTTGCCCCTTCCCATTGAAGGAAAAATAATTAAATGGATTCCCAGAACGGTTGCCACATCCTGTGTTCTCCTCAGAGACTGTGACTCAAGCCAGAATTGCCCCCGGATGCGTTTTCTTCCACTGCAGCGCACTCCGAGCACACATCTGCAGCTGTACAACAAAGCTCACGACCACAGCTCAGGACCACGTCGGGTGCTTTGGGCTCAGCCGTGCCCCACGAACGCCAATTCTTGGTGCAGTGAAGTCTCACAAAGAGAGGCCATCCACCAAGGCCGCCTGTCCTGTGCTTTTTGCCCTTCCAAGGCACAAAGCTTCTTTGCAGCAGCATCACTCGCAGCTCCCTCCCATATCCTCAGTGCCCTGGAGTAGGCAGGAAAGCAGATTGCTCCTGCGTCCCCCCAAGAGCCGAGCAGCTCCCCCTGCACCACCAGAAGTTATCAGGGCGAGCACCCAGCCCAGAGCCGTGCGTCAGGGCTGGGGACTTCTGCTGACCCAGGGACACCTCGAGGGTACAGAGCAGGACACGCCTGGACAACACCCCTCTCAGACAGGCTCCTCTCTTCCCTCTGGAGAAAGAGATCTTGGTCTGTGCCAGTCCTTATCCCTTCTATCTGTTTATTTCTGCTTGCCAGCGCTTTTCCAGCCCTACAACACCTGGGTTTACCTGAAATACTCGCCTACGGAGCCTGTCCAGATGAGGCCATTTGCCATTTCACCTGATTGCGTTGCTGGGTGCCAGGAGGGAAAAAAAAACAACAGTGCAAGACACGGACGTGACCAGGAGAGGCAGACCGTGGGCCGGACCCTTCCCACCACCAGGGACGAACAAGAACAGCAAAAGCTCAGACGTGTGAGACACGAGAAGAGGAGCCCAGCCCCAAAATTGCTGTGCAAGGGCGTTGGGGAAGCACCAGCGCGCTCACCTGGCTCTGCAGCTCGCTCTGCTGCTTCAGGCGCAGGTTCTCGGGAGTGTCTGCCACCATGGTGAAGGACTGCTTCGGGTAGTGTCTGGGGAGGGAAAGCAGATCGTTAAAGCAGATCGTTAACCCACGGTGCTCCTGCAGGCCACCTCCACCCCCCCCGACCCCACAAGAGCTCTGACACAGGGCCATGGGACAGTGGTGATGCCACCAGGTGTGCTGCACCCCAGAGCAGGCACATTTCTCACGATAACTGCAGCTAAAGTCCATCAGCAGCTTTATCAGGGAAAGGGGAAGGGGAGGATTTCCTCCCCTGCAGAGGGGGATGGCTTTCCAGGGCTGTACCCGTCTGGTTTCTGGACAGACCTTAGCACATCTCCATCGAGACCTTCAATTTTTCATTAAACAGTCCTCAGGGTAACATCAGGCCAAGTAAATGCTACGAACGCCCTGGTTTTACAACAAGACTTTGCTTCTGCTTCACCATTTCTGTCGGGAAGGGTCAGAGAGAGGAGGGTGACTCTTCACTTGCTGATTTTACCCAAGTCTCAGCCACGCAGACCTCACATCACGGCCTGCTGACTGCAGAGCATCACAGCCCCGGCATAAACCATGTCAGCACAACCGTGCCTGTCCCGGGGGCACGGGCTGTGCTTCTTATCTACTCCAGTTCTGCGTGCTCGGGGAACGCTCAGGGCATGCCTGAAATGGGAGCAGGAGGCAGGAGACCTCCGCCGCGGCCTGGCTGCGAGCCCAGCAGCGATTATTCTGAAGTGCCACGGAGCAGTTTCTGAAGAGCAGACACAGCCCTTGCTGCGGACATAAATCAGCAGTTGGAAGAACTCAGGGGCTGGCAGAAAGCAAAATATCTGATCCCAATGCTGGAGGTTGCTACGAGGCCCCTCCGAGCAGATTGGGAACCTTCACGTGGCCACCTCCAGACCCCCAGGAGGTGTGGAAAAAAAAGCAGGAGGCAAAGCAGTGCTGCAAGAGGGGGTGTTCAGTGGGTGAAATCCCTCATTGGGCTTGGAAAGAGCCTGGCAGCAGGCTCTGAGAGGCAGCAGTGACAGCAGGATGCTTCGGCACGAGTGTCCTGGTGCTGGTCCTGCCCTTGGGGTCAGGCACACCACAGGATGCCCTCTCCCCACCGTCCTGCCCCATGCACAGCCCACGAGCGGCACGGAGGAAGCTTTACAGCACAGGAACACCCGCAGGATGCTCAGTGCTGGCCGCCCCCATGTCAAGCTCCGTGCACCAAGCCCCCCGGGAAGTGCCCACGGAGGAAACCCGACGCTGAACGGATGGAAACTGCTCTCATGGGATGGAAAGGAAACCAAAGACGTCCCACGGCAGCACTTAGGGTTTGTAACTCAAGTAGCAGAGAGCAAGGAGGGGGAAAACGGCCTTCACAAAGGGCCGGAGGTTTCCCTTTTGCACGATTTAAAGCAGGACTCCCGGCGTGGTGGCACAGAAAGGGTTTTAGGAAGCCAGTTCCTAGCACAGCGCCGTGGCTTTGAGGCACAGGCTGCAGCAGCCCTGGGTCGTGTTTACCACAGAGCTGTGTTTCAGCCTGGTTTCACTTTCAAACATGCAAGAACTGGGCCAGAATCTCCTGAAAAGGGCAACCGAGCCATCGCCCACCACAGCGGCTCCTTGGGGCGACAGAGGCCTGCGGCTCCTCACGGCGGGGCACGGTGCCTGGCTCCCCACGGGGGTTTGAAGGCTTTTAGCACGGTGCTGACCCCAATCTCAGGGCTGTAACCCAGCCTGGGCAGCCTCCAGGTCCCACATCTCCACCAGTACAACCCAACTGGTGCCTGAACCAAGCTCTGCAGGGTTATGGAAGCTCCAGGAGCCACGGCTCCTGCCCCTTCCCAGGCCATGAGACGTTTTGTGGGTCTCAGGCCCTCGGGCTGCACTCCGGGAGCTTGTGTGCTGCAGCGTTAGCAATCAGCTATTTACAGAATCAGCATTAGCACCTCTGTCTGAGGCTAACCAAAATGTGGCCAGCTGAGGGTAAGTTAGCAGAAAGCCGGCTGCAGGGGGAGGAATCTGTCTGAAAACTGCTGGCCTCCGAGCAGGGCAGCAGCAGACACAGCCACAGACCTGCAAGAGCAGCACACACCTCATAAAGCAGCAATGCAGGAAGCTCGAGAATAAAAATAGACTCCTCCTGAGCCTCGCTGAAAAAATAAAGAGAACCCTCCATGTGCACACAGAAACCAAGCAGATGCAGATGTGGTTTGCAGAAAGGGGAAAAGACAACTCAGCAAGCAGCAGCTCGCTGCCTGCCCCCCTCTCCCCAGCCCTGCAGCGTCTGGGATAGCAGGGGACAGACCTGGGCAGCCTCCAAAAACACAGCACCACGGCAGCCCGGCTGTCCTGCTGGCCTCGGCGAGGACCCAGCCAGCCCCCACCGAGCACCGTGAGGCCGGACCCGTGCCAAGTGAGCCCAAAGCAACCCTAACACAACCCCCCGCAGACGTCTGGCGACGGGAGAGACCGAAAAGCACAAGAAGCAGCTTTAGACAGCAGATCACCGACTGCTTCGAGGATATACTTTAATCTCTGTTTAGATTAATCTGATTAGAGGGGATATAATACCGTGTGCTGGGGCTCCATTCCCCACTACTGCTGGGAACTGCCACGGGAAGGCTTCACGCCGGGGTACGGTGTCAGGGCACAGACCTCTCCACGCTGCTTCCTGGGGAAATTTCGGCCTTGAGACTCCAGTAACAATAAAATCTGATCCTCCACGAGGGCCCAGTGCTCACCAGGAACAACGGACACCGCAGAACCGGGTGTGTTTTTGCCATTTACTTAAGTGCTCACGTGGAAACGGAGCTCTTGCCGTTCTGGTCATCGCTTCTGCTCTCCCAGCAGCTAAAGCAAGCGGCGTGAACATCGGGGTGGGTGCTGCCCGGACCCACCCAAAGGCCCTGCTACGACCACTGCTCAGAGCTGCACCCACGGACCACATTTTAGAAGCAACAAATCAACCTCAGACGCGTTGGGACCAAATCCACGCCAGCTGCTGTCTGCTGCTAAGGGATGAGCAGCCTGGGGGGCTGAAAAGGAGGGGGGGGTGCCTGCGTACACGGCACCAGCCTGTGGTTAGCCAGCTCCTTGGCATAAAGGCTGCTGCAGTTGCAGCAGTCACTGGGTGTAATGCTTGCAATACCTTGAAGAGATGGCATCGAGGGGAACGGGCCTTGGACCAGGGCACAGAGACAGCAGAAAGCTGTTTTTGTAACCCTACGGTGCTGGGGGAGGCTGCGCTCACCTCGCTGCTGTGGGAAGGAGGAGAGGCAACGAGCAGCAAACCTGCACGTGTGTGCAGTGCTGGGTGCCACCAGGCAGCTGCTGAGGGAGCCAGGGCTTAGTGACCAGCAGTGCCAACCCCGTAAGGGCACTGTCTGGGCTCACGGGGCACCGGGGGACAGGGAGAGCCTCAGCTCGTTTCACCCAAGTTACTCACGTCCTGCAGCCCTCGCCTGGGTTTCTTGGAAGTCACCGCCTGACTCACACCGAGGTCAAAGAGAACAAAGCCACTTTTTAAGCACGAATGCAGCTAAACCCCTAACACCCTCCCCGATGGCTAATTCTCCATTTGGCAAACGAGGTCTTGATGCCAGCAGGGCATCGGATCAGCCCCAGATCTGCCGTGGGATGGAGCCACAGGCTGTCAGCACCGCCAGACAGTGGCACGGAGCTGCACAGCTCCCATGAAGGGCACACACGGTTCCAGTTGTGCACACCAGCGAGCCCGAGCTGCATTTACGGCTCAGCCACGGCCCGCGAGCTGCGTGCTGGCTGCTGGTGCTGCGAGCCTAAATCATCCCATTCCCATGGCAACCGCATCCGATGCTCCGGGCATGCCAATATCGCTCCGAAGGCGAGTCCGAGCAGCAGCCTCCAGGGCAGGAGGAGGGAAGCCCCAGTCACTGCAAGGGCTGGGCACCAAGTGACACAAATCCAACCCCGCGGAGCTCAGAGAAACCGAAAAGCCACAGCTGTAGGGCAAAAAAAAAATATTAAAAAAATCAATCTTCTGCAAGACAGCCAACAGTGCTGCTGCTTCTTGCATTTCCAGGAGCGCTGTGCCCACAGCAGTCTGTGCCCTGCTGCAGGGCCTGGGGAGGGAGAGGAAGAGATAGGCACAGCCCGCAAGGACTACGCCAGAATGAGGTTTCCTCCTCTGTCAGTGAGATTTTGAGGAACCCTCCCAAGGCTTGGGGCAGCCTTGAGCCCCTACAGACTGCTGTGGGGAGGCAGCAGCGACCTGTCCATGCGAGGCATGGGAAGGAATGCACACGTTGAACAATTTCCCTTAATATTAGGCATCGTTTTTCCCCAAAGCATGGCTCATGAGATCTGCCGGGTAAAGGAAAAGCATTTCAGTCCTCTGGGAATTTCAGGCCAGGAGCTGCTGATTCAGGAGCGGTGACGGCCCCCCCGCCAAAGCCAGCGCTTCCCACTGCTCAGCCAGCACAAACACAGCCGCCCATATCCCCGCAACACGCCGGGAGAAGGGAAAGCCATCTCATATGCATGAGAATCAGCCCCAGAAATAGTCGGCAGTAAATTAAATCTTAATGAGAAAGCACCAAGCGAGTTGCCTTGGGTTCGGGGAGAGCGCGGGACGCAGCGGGCGCATGGGAATCGGGCGCCTGCTCCCCTGGGATCCACGGGACTGGTGCTGAGGATGGGACTGGACCGGTCCTGCCCTCCCCTGGGGGGTGGTCTCACGCTGTCCTGCTTCTCCCCCTCCCCATCACCAGGCCCAAAAGGAGGGAGCAGAGCAAGGGGGGGGTCCTTGCTGCCCTCCCCTAGGCGCCACCAACACGTCACTGCTCAGCCTGCCTCCAGGCGTGCACCAAAGGCGCATCCTCACGAGCAGGGACCAGCGAGGAAGGCACAAAATGGCTTTCAAAAAAAAAAAAAAAACCGAAAAAAAACAGGAACCAGGGGGAATTTCAGCAGCCCCAACGCCACCGGGCTCGGCGCCGCACGGAGGTTGCCGAGTCCTTGACGGAGGCGGCTTTTTGCCAGCCGCTGCAGGAGCTCGCCCAGCTGCTGCCAACAGCTCCAAGCCAGCACCACCACGTTCACGTCCTCCTCCAACACGTGCACGCCCGCCCCAACGCCCTTTGCTCCTCGCCTCTTCCCCAGAAGCTCATTCCCAAAGTTAAGCCAGCAGGCAGCAAAGCACGCGAGGAGCAAAAGTCACTCGAATCGACGCTGCAGCCAAGGTGACTGAGCCCTGAAGGGCCAGCAGAAAAACCCTCCGGGGCTCCAGGGCCTCTGAACGCGACAATCAGACAAACCCAGTAGCCTTTCCAGAACAAATGGGGGCCAGGAAGAAACCACCACGGGAGCTAACGCAGAGGTGCCCGGCTGGCACAACCACAGCACCTGGTTTTTGCTCCTGGTTTGGCACAAGCATGGGGCTGCTCTCCCTGCCCGAGGCTGCAGGTGCACAGGGAGGGGATGAAGCAACCGAGCCCCTGGTGAAGTCCTCCCAGCTCTGCCACGAGGCATTTTGTGCTGCATGGTTAAATCAGGTCAGGGGAGCCTTTGTGAGCCAGATCGAGCCGTCTGGCTCCTGCATTAGGGGCTGCTTGGGTGTGTTAGCTCCAAGGCACCTGGAAGTTCACCCCGCTGGTTGCAGCAGCTGTAGGATTACCATGGGATAAGGGTCCGTCTGCTCAGCAGCCCTCCCCCAGCTGGCTTTGCCATCTCCCCCCTACCACTACAGGGCCCTCGTGCAGCCCGTGGAGACACAAAGCTCCCCTGGTTCTTCCCGAGAACCCCCCCAAAGAGCTGCACGAGCGAAGGCAGGGCTGAGCCAGGGAGCTCCTGGTGCAAGCACACCGGGCACAGCCTTTCCCACGCACTGACCAGCTCCAGCCCTGGCTTCCCGTGACCCCGAGGCAGAAAACCCCGTCAGCAGCTTCCCCTTCCTGCACCCAGCACAGCGACGGGTGTGCCAGCGACCTCAGCTCCGGACCGGTGCAAAATTTGGGCTGCTGGCGTCCCCACCACATCCCAGTGCCCGGGAGCAGCCGCCCCTAAAAGCTGCCCTCCCTGAGAGGCTCTGCTCTGCTCCCTCCCTGCCAGCCAAAAAAAAAGTGGCAGGGCTCGAGCCTTGGGAGCTTCTTGGGAGCTGAGAAGCAGAGAGAAACTTCTCCAATTAAAACACCAAAGGACACAGCTGCAGGACCCTGTAAGCAGCGCTCTGGTTGTGCACAGTGCTCGACCACGAGCCCCCCCGGGTCTGAGAGCTTTGGGACACGGTTGTGCCACCTCCAGCAGGACTCAGACGTGTGTTTGGCCCCGCAGGGTGAGCAGGAGATGGCTGGGTGTCTACAAGAGCCTCCCTAGCTCCAAGAGCTGCTTTGTGGCTTGTGTTCAAGCGCAGGCACCACGCAAGAGCCCTCGGCAGACGTGCCGGGTGCTGCCCTGGGTGAGGCCGTGCAGCCCCTTCCCCACCCACAGACCTGCCCCCCCCCGGGGGCCACGGCCGCCTCCGTGCAGCTGCCTCGAGGTTTTGGGAAAGAAGAGTTAAACAAAGGAAGTAATAGACCCTGCCTTGCCAGAACGCTCTAAGTTCACATCCTGCCTTTCAAAGACTCGCCGATTCCTGGGGACGAGCTTAAAAAAAAATATATAAACTTTTTCTTTTTTTTTTTTTTTTTGAAAAAAGCAGCACCATGCCACTTCGCAGAAGGCTTGCAAACATCCCACCCATGAAAGAGAAAGGCGGCGCGGGGAGATTTCGGTTCCTCCCAGCACTTTCAGGGAGAGGCGCTGCCAAAATGGCTGGGTCCAGCTCTCCACGTGTGCAGCCGCCGCCTCCCCCCCAGCATCTGCTCGCAGCCTGCCCGAGGCGGGTGTGCGAGCTCAGCGCCACCCCACAGGGCTCTGCTGCTCCCATTCCCACCGTCCAGCTGCCAGGATGGGGGAGGCAGAAGGAAAAAAATAAAAAAATAAAAAAAAAAACTCGCCCCCAGCTCCCCTTGGCTGGCCGGGTGCTGAGCAGGGCGCCCAGGGGCTCTGCCAGCAGGTAGCAGAGGGTGCTGCAGAGCAGAAGGGAAAGCAGCCTGCTTCAGGAACCTGCTTCGAGCCACGAGGGAAAGGTTTCAAGTGAAAGCAGCAGCACACGGGGAAGCCAGCGGTCACTTTTGGAATCGGCCCCGCTCACCACGCTGCCCCCGTCCCGTCCCCGAGCCCCCAAAACAGAGCAGTGCCTGTCCAATCCCCCCCCCTCCACACACTACAGACAGGGCTCAGAGGAGCTGTTTATGGGAACGGTGCAGGCGTCACAACGGTGCTGTGTTTTTCCACAAGGTTTTTTGGCCCCAGGCGTGGATAAATAAGTTCGGATAAATAAGATCAGGGAAGTCAACAGCCAGCCACAGCCGCCCCCACCCCACGCGGCGAGGTCTGTGCCAGGCAGACCTTGGTGCAGCCTCAACCAAAACCTCCCCGGGGCTCTGTGGGTGCTGCCCCCTGCCCAGGGCAGGGCAAGGGGCTCTGCCCGAGCCCCCCCAATGTGGGGTGAGCTGCGTTGCTGCTGCTGGGGGCACGGGGAAGCCGCCTGGGTTCTGCTGCCATGAGCGGGGAGACGGCGCCTGCTGCACGAGCAGGAGGACCCCGGATCACAGATGCCCTGAGCAAGGGGATCATGTTCCTCGGAGAACAAGCTCACCTGCCATCTGCTTTGCCCTAAACAACACGGCAGCGTCCTATTGACACTGCTCCTACCTGAGCTGGAGCACATCTCCCCCCCCTCCAGGCTCCAGGAGGCAGGGAGCCCACGTTCACCAGGTGGTGACAATGCCCTGGGATCTATTGAGAAGCAATCGGCAAGGCAGGGGGAGCCAGGAGGCACCGTGGGGTCTGCCCCCAGCTCCTGCTTCTGCAGAGGGTTTTGTGCACGGGGACATCGCTGTTTGATGTGAGCAAAGCAGGCACCGGCCACGGAGGAGGCACCAGCAGAGGATGGGGTGGGGGGAAGGTAGCAGGGCCCCTGGGGAGGGATTTTGGGTTTCCACCAACTGACCAGGAAGCCTGGAGCAATAGCACCAGCTGCCAGAGGTCCCTGCATCGATCCCAAGTACACAGAGAGCACCTGGAGTCAGCTGCCCTTCCTAAATACTCCAGAAAGCAGACATCACACCCCAAAGGGGACAGATTTTGCACCCCAAAGAGGATTCACCAACATTTGCCACCAGGAGCCCCCCCCCTCCCCAAGTCCTGGAGGCACCAGGACAACGCGCGGTGCCTGCTCGGAGCCCCACGGCGCACAAAGTGTGCGAGCCCAGACAGAAAGCCAGTTATTCTCATCCCGAAACTCGGCACAAATAAAGCGTCGGACAAACACCTGGACCGCGTCCCAGCAGCACAGTTGTTCCTCTTTCCCTTCCTGCACCCCCCTCCCTTAAACTCGGAGGATCACTTATTAGTGTGGTAGGCTGCTACCAGATGGAGCGGCGAGGAGTGCCAAGAACAGATCCCTGGCTCGCTGGGGAACTTGGAGCAGCTCTGCCCACCGCTCGCTAACTTTTTCCAAGCGAGAAGCGAGCCCCAGAGGTATCGGGAAGCTCGCTCCAAACGGAAAGGCCAGGATCGAGTTACTGGGGAGAAATCTGCCGGGGAGGCTCCTCGGGTCGCCACCAGGAGTTTGGGGCTCTTGCCCGAGCGATGCTCCTCGCTAGGTGAGCCGGGGGCTGGCAACGAGGCACATCAACCCCACGGCCCCGATCCCCTCGTTGTGGCCCCACGGCCCCGATCCCCCCCCAAGGACACGCTCGGCACGAGGAGGACAGCCACCGCCGGGTGTGGTTTATTGCAGGGAAAGGCATCTCCTCGCCGAGGAGACGCTGAAGTCACGCAAGCACAGCAGATGGAGGGAACGGGGACCCTGCTGACACACCTACGTGAGATATTTCTGGCAGCCTCGCGTTGCCTTTAGCCCCTTTGTGAGGAGAGGGGGGGGAAATAAAAAAAATAATAATAAAAAAAAAGCGATTTTCCCCTTCCCCTGCCAACGAGGGGAGCAGCACAGCGCCTGCCTGCAGGGTTCTGCCCCAGATAGTGAGTGGGGCTAGGTGGAGGCGAGCAGGGTCTGGCCAGCAGCACGTGGCTGTGCGAGCCCCAGCAGAGGATGCCGGAGCTGTGCCAGGCTCCCAGGGGGCAGGGGAAGGCCACTCGCTCCCTGCCCACCCAAAATTCACACCCAGCCCCTCCGGCCAGCCCCATTTCAGCGGCAGGATGCCAGCACGGAGACGCATCCAGAGCGATTGCTTTAAGTCCAGCAGGAATTTGTGGGAGCCCAGAGCTCTGCCGTGAAGTCCTGCCTTGTCTAGACGTCCTCTGGAGGGAGATGAGCAGAACAACCTCGTCACCGGGCACAGCAGAGGAACCTCCCCTGCCTCCACAGGACAGCAGCCTGGTGCCCGCAGCTGCAGATTTTTAAATCCTGTATGTATTGCTGCAGAAATTACGTCCTGTATATGATGTGTATTTGGGAGCAGCCGGTCCCCTGGACACCCACACAGTCTCCCCTCCACTCTCAGAGGCCTCGCGCTATCTGCACACAGCCCCACCTTGATCCAGAAAGAGGTGGAGGCAGAGGAACTCACATTAAAAGATGAGCCCAGCCTCAAATGCTGCTTCCAGGGAGCAGCCAGGCACCCCAGTACCCAGCTGAAGCCACAAGGGGAAGGCTGAGGACCTGCTCACATCCACCAGAGCTCCCCGAGGGGCACGGGGAGCTGCCAGCCACCTCCCTGAAAGGCAGCACACAGATTTACTGCTGGGGCAGCGTCACACGGGGAGGAAGCCCAGCCCTCTTCCTCCTGCTCTCTTGAAGAAAGAAACTTCGGAATTTGGCAGCCGGCCACAGCTCGAACAGAGGAGACCCTGTGCTAGGGCACGTTCAGAAGAACAGCCTCCTCCCGGCCAGCACTAACGTTGCTTTTCCCCCCTCTCACTGCTGCTCAGGGACAGAAGATGTCGCCCCCCAGCCCCTGTGGGAAGGATGAGACCCTCGGGGGCAGCTCTGGGTTCACCTTGCCCAGCCCTTTCTTCCTCCCCAAGATATTCGAGGCCACCACGGGTCCCGGCTGGAGGGGCTGGGTGGGAGCAAGCCCTGTCCCTGCAGCTCCCTGCACCCCGCTATGGGTGCTGACCCCATGCAGCCCCCAGCCCGGGGGGCGAGGGCCGTGCCAGCAGCCCCCAGCCGCTCTCAATTCCCTCCACGGCCAGGCACGGCCACGCCAAGCAGGAAAAAGAGAACCAAAGGCAGATTTCCATGCGCCATCTGAGCACCTTGGGGGTAGTGGCGAGCCAGGCAGCTCCGGAGGGAGGCTGCTGAAGGGTTAAGGCAGCGAGCGGCATCAAAGGGAGCTCTGAGCAGAGGGGGGTGAGAAGCTGAGATGGGTCGGGGTTGCGCAGACTCCTTGGAATCTCAGGAATTTCCCATTATTATCCCACTTCCCTTGCAGCAGCGTGGAGGGAGAAAGCACTGGAGGGACCCCAGGGCCGTGCCTGTGGCCAGGCTCAGAGCTGCCAGCGCTGGCCTCGGGGTGCAGGGGAGGACAAGGAGGAGAGCTCGGGGGGCTCAGCTCTTGCACAGACCTGCTGCTCGCTGCAAACCAAGGCCCCCCAAGCTCTCAGATCCCAGCACAGCAGATTTGGGGACCCGCAGAGCCACAGAACAGGCGCTGGGGAGCCCCAGCAGCTCAGTCCCCCCCTCACCGTGCCATCACTGCAGGGGTTTTCCTTCCACCTTTAAGGCAGAAGTTCTGAGCTGGTGCCAGGGGCCCCCACTACAAGAATGAGGGTTATTTGCTGCTTTTCACACCACTGCCACTTGAGGTAGGGTCCCAGGACACAGCATTACCAGCAGATTTGGAGGCTGCATGCCTCACCCCATCCAGTTTGCCCACCAGGGACGGGTCACAGCCACCACGAGCACGTGGTGCCAGCAGTAACCGAGCTGAAGGGGAAGTTTTTCTGCCAGAGCACCATTGGTTGGTGAACTTATGGCTTCTCCTTTCCATTCTTAGACATTAAGATGATTAATACCCATCTTACAAGGATGTTGTCAGGATTACAGTTTTTAAAGCACTCCGCGAACGGAACCTGCTGTACGAGAGCTTAGTGTCACATTATCTAATTTTCCTTCTCAGGCCTGTTAATATATAAGAAGCTGCTACAAAAACCTTACTGCAGAGGTGCTTCACCCACATTAACATGCACAGCAAGCACACTTTTACTTACCTACGGGCTGAGCAGGGACTAGCTGCCATGACCCAGCCCCAGGAACCCAGATTGCTATCGCTGTTGGACTTCAACACACGAGCACGCTGGGTTACCACTTAAATCTCCTGACTCCAGTGATCATCCACTGCAGAGGAACTGACTAAGGAGAACTTTAAAAACCCGACACAAAGGCAGCATTGATGTTTTTATGCAAAGCTTCCTGCCTAAACAAACGGCGCGCTGCACATCCCATTTAAGACCTCCTCGAGTGAAAAACCAGCCTCAGAAGGGAGCGCTGGCTTGGAGTCACCCCTTAGTGCTCAGAAAGTCTTTGTCAGCGCTACCACGCACAGCCAAGGGTCTTCTCTTAAGAAAAAACAATCATGGGGACCAGCAAGCACCAAAGAGAAGCAGGGAGCTGAGGAGCGGTGCAGCCAGACACTCGTGCTGCTCCTGCCCCACACGCTGCTCCCAGGGCACGTGGCAGCAGGCGAGGGTGAAGGCACTGGGCTGTCACCCCCCACAGGCTGCAGTGACACCCCCGTGCCCCATTTCTCTGTCCCCAGGCACCTGCATTCAGCTGGGGGCACAAGCACCTTCTCGTTTCCTCCCCCTTTCCAGGGATGGAGGCTCACAGGTTAAGAGCAACTCCATGTAAACGCCTGCCTCCATCTGAATTTTATCCACCCTTGGTCTGGAACTCAGAGCAGAGGCCATCGGCTGGCATTTCTGGTGGCAAAGGTAGCTTAACGGGGCTTTAACTAGCCTGTATCACCCCATCAAACCATCCTGCATCCCTCTGCAGTCAGAGCTTCATCTATACTTCCAGGAAACACTGCAGAGCAGTGGGGAAAGACCCCTCCTGCCGAGCGAGGTCAGGACTCCCCGTGCCCCACATTTCAGGGCATTAAGCCCAGTGTTTGAGAGGGAGGAGGGTCCAGCAACCCCCTCAGCACCCCCAGACCCAGCACAGCCCCAGGAGGCAGCGGATACTCACGCGTTGCAATACGGCTTCTTCTCGTAGCCCTTGTAGTTTTTCATGTTTAGGGTCATCTTGCAGATCTCGCAGTGGAAACATGCTTTATGCCAGAACTGCAAACAGATGAGAGAAGCATTAGCACGAGCGACTTGCTGTTCCGATGGGACGTGGCCCTGCCCTGCACAATTCAAACTCAGGGGCTCCTTCAGCTGAGATAGCGCTGACATCCCTGACCCCAGCAAGACCCAGGGACTGACAATTCTCTTACCAGTTTAGGACAAAGCAAATCCCCCCCTCTGCCAACGTCTTATCTCACCAGGGCAGCAACATGTATGGCTTAGCATTACAGCAGCACGCTGCCTTATCTCCAGATCGGGAATTCACTGGGCTAGGCCAAATCCAAGAAGGGAGACCGTCAGCAGAGTTAACAGCTGTGGTTCGCAGGCTTCAAAGTTACCGCTTTGGGTTTTTCTGCTGATGTGAGCCAAGAGATAGCCAGAAGAGCAGGTCAGGTGAGGCTGCACAGAGATGCTGAGCCAAGGAAACGAAGATAGCGAAGGAAAGGTTCTCGTGAGAAGCAGGGGGACCAACACAGGTGTCCCAAAGGTCCTCATCACCCTCCTGTGGGCTCAGTGGCTCACCCCAGCCCTCGCAGCCCCCCTGAGATGCTGGGTGACCCCACGCACGTCTCCCCAGGCAATAAGGTATTTGCCAGGCACCCCATGGGGAGAGCAGGCTGGGTCAGGAACAGGTTGAGTTCAGGAAAAGAGACTGGCAAGCAAGGAAAGGTGGTTTCTAAAGCAAAGCAGGCCTAGGGTTGTGTCACATCGCAGGTGAGGGAGCCACCACCAAACCAACATTACGTACAGATTACCAGAAGTGTAAAAAGGAAGAAGAAAGAGGAGGAGTTTTAATGAAAAAAGGAGGATGCTGTAGCACAGGAAAAACACAAAAACACAGCAGATGAGATGGGAGAGCCCGGTGAGACCCGCTCAGAGCTGCTTCATCAGGAAGCTCGGGGAGACAGCCAGGGCTCTGAGTCAGGCTACGCTCAGCACACACTGAGAACAGCTGGCAGCAGCTGCTGCGCTTTCCACCTTCAGCTTTTTCCACCCTCCAGCTTCTCAAAAGTCATTTTCCAGCGCCAGCTGGGCGCTCTGCACAGAGCCCAGCCGAAGCCCTTGTGCCACCTAAGCCCAGGTACCACACCCCGAGCACAAACACGGCCGCGCTGGCGGGCGATGACTCAGCCGAGCAGGACAATTTGCTGCCTCGTTTCAGTTGCTCAGAGCAACATATTTGTTCTTTTCCTCCAGTCACACGAGTTCCTCCACAGCCTGCTGCTAGAGGGGCTCTCGCTGCGTCGCTCTGTGCCAGCACCTTGCCCCTAGCTCGCATCCAGCCCCCATGGGATTTTTCTTCCCCCTCCTCTCCAGGCTTTTGGACTGGACAGAGAAATCAACAGCTGAGGCCCCAGAGTTTTTGAGGCCTCTGGAAAGTTGCAGCCTTTCAGCTGTGTTATTGCCACCCCACAGGCAGCTCAGGGCCCTTCGGAGGCCGGGCCCTGAAGAGGCTGGGGTGCCCGGAGACCCCCCCAACCTCTGAGCCTCGCTGCCTCTGAATTATCTCACCCCTAACAGCATCACCACAGGGTCCAGGAACCTCAACCAGCCCCGACGAGGAGGCTGAAGGGCTGCTGCAGCCAGCACAAGACCAGCACCCACAGAGGCTTCCCCTCCACCACCGCAGAGAAGGGGGACAAGCTTCAGAGAGCTTTCTGCAGGAGCATCGCCCCCTGCGCTTCCAAATCCAAGCTTAAAATGCTCGGAGCACCTGGAGCAGGCCCCAGGTACGACCACACAGCTCGTCGTGCCCGCAGGCTGGGCTCCACCAGCACCAACCCGCTGCCATCTAGGCCGGGTGCTCTCCGGGCACGCAGAGCTTTGAGCACCGCCACTTGTGGCAGATAAGGGACAGGGCTCACAGCCAGGGTGTCCTGCACCCATTTCGCAGTCCTGCACCCATTTCGCAGTCCTGCACCCATTTCGTAGCTCGTGCTGCAGCTGCAGAGCATCCTCCCGGCAGCCAAACCACAGCAGCACACCCGGGAGCAAGCTCAGGAGCCGGCACCACCCGAGAGGCGGAGGATTAAGACGCCATCAGGAGAGACTAACGGGGCTGGGGACACTCCTAACGAGGTTTTCGTAATGAGGTTTCACACATTAAGGGCAAAGTCTGGTTTCTGCTTGGTTTAAAGTCACCCAGCACAGCACCCGGTGGTGGGATGGGGTGCGGGGAAAAAGGACGGGCACTGCCCGGTGCCCGCACGGGGCCTTCGCCCCTCGCAGGGTGTCGACATCGGAAGGGGAGAGGCAGAACTTCGCCCCACGCAGCCTCCCTTCGGCTGCCGCTTTTCTAAAGCCCAGCAGAGAAGCAACTTTTTCCGCATTTGCTGCGAGCCTGAGAGGAGAAGCTGGGAGCTGCCCTTCCTGATCTCGCTACCAGGACGCCGGGGAGAAAATCAAACAACATCTGCCCATCACACACACCAGCAGAGGCACGGAAAGCCTCCGTGCAGCCTTGCACACCTCTCCTCCCAGGAGCCCTTCGCGCCTGCTGCCTTGGGTCCAACTCCAGCCTTGTGCAAACAGCCCCGGAGCCGCCCTTCAGACTTTGCTCGGGGCACAGCGAAGCAAGGGGGACATCCAACCTAATAAAACTGCTTGTCCTGGGCTCTCACGGGAGGCAGCCGGGCTTTTCGGCAGCCAGGGGTGCCCCGGGAAGGATTAACGAGGAGCTGCTTTGTTAGGGGGTGCTGTACGTCAGGAGGGGACTCGGAACAGAGGCCCCAAAAGCAGGGGGTGACTGCTACAGCTGGCTGCTTGCCCCCCAAAAAGCTAGAATACGTGGAACGAGGACACGGTACGAGGACGCACATTACTCATGCCTTGATGGCAGAGCACAATTGCCAGCTCAGAAGTAGCACAGAAGCCAGAGGCTGCCTGCACAGGGAGAGGCGACGTGCCAGCCCTGTTCCCTTCCAGTTATCCCCACCTCGGAGCCCCCCCCCGGGGACACTGGGCTGAGAGCGGAGCACGAAGCCCTTCCCAGCTCAAAGGGGGGAGGGGGGGGGCAACATCATCCCTGAAAAATGCGAGGAATAGGGTCTGCCGAGCTGAGGAATGTCGCCGCTGAGATCTTTGCATTCTTGGAGTTACTTTTTTTAGTCCCCGTCTCGGATGGTCCCAAAAGCCCGGGGCAGGAGGAGGAGGAGGAAGAAGAGGAGGAGGAGGAGGAGAGCAGCTCTGCTCGCCAGGAGGGGGGTCCCGGGGTGGGGGGGGGTCACGGAGCCCCGGTGGCAGCCGGAGGACAGCGAGGGATCGAGGCTCGATCTCCTCTTCTTCCTCCTCCTCCTCTTCCTCCTCCAGGCTTAAGGCCAGACCCCGACAGCACCCAAGGTGGGGGGGGGGGGTTTGTCGCGGTTAAAGCACCCCCACGGGGAACCCGGAGCCGGGAGGCAGCGAGCGGAACCGGAGACTTAAAATAAATAATTAAACAAATAAAAAAAATATATATTTTTTTTAAAAAAAGCACATAAAATAGCAAAAAAAATCCGGCGTTAACGCGAACCAGATGCGGCTCCCGGGGGGCAGCCCCCGCTGCCGCTCCCCACCCGGCCGGGACTGCACCCCCCGGACCCCCCCCATCCAGATCGGACCCCCCCAGATCCAGGTCGCCCCCCCTTGATCCAGATCGCCCCCTCCCCATCCAGGTCGCCCCCCCTTGATCCAGATCGCCCCCTCCCCGGTACCGGGAGCCCCGTGGGCGTCCAGCACGGAGCGTGGCTGAGCAAATACCCCCTCCGGGACCCCCCCCTCTTGTGTCCCCCCCCCGTGCCCACCTTGTCGAGGCAGTTGACCTTCTCGGTGGGGTACACGATCTTCCCGCAGCGGGCGCAGTTGGGGTTCATGGCCGGGGCTCCGCTGCCGCCCGCCGCCGCCGCCGCTTCTGGGCCGCCGCCCGCGCCCCGCTCCGATAAATAGGGGGGGGGGGGGACGGGGACGGAACGGGAAAAGGGAGGGGGAAAAGCATGGGAGGGGTTTTTTGGGGGGGGGGGGGGGCGGAGCGGTAGAGCGAGCCCACCCACGCGCGCGCCCCCCTCCCTGCGCGCGCGCGCGCGCACACGTGGCCTTGCACGCGCGCCCCCCCCCCAAAGTGAGCAAATCTGGGAGGGGGGGGGGCACGCGCGGCACCACCCCCCCCCCACCACACACACCCCACGAGGGGGGCTCCCCGCGTGCACGCGCGTGGTGCGCGGCCCCTTTGCACGGGCGCCCACGCGCGCCCCCCCCCCTCGCCCCCCCCCCGGGACCCCTGCGCGCCCCCCCCACGCGTGGGAACTCAGCACGCACTTAGAGCACGCGGGGAAGCCCCAGCGGCAGCCGGGGGTATAGCTCAGTGGTAGAGCATTTGACTGCAGATCAAGAGGTCCCTGGTTCAAATCCGGGTGCCCCCTCGAGAATTTGCTTTATTTTATTTTGCTTTATATTTTATTTTGCTTTATATTTTATTTTGCTTTATTTTATTTTGCTTTATTTTATTTTATTTTATTTTATTTTATTTTATTTTATTTTATTTTGCTTTATTTTGCTTTATTTTGCTTTATTTTATTTTGCTTTCTTTTATTTTATTTTCACTTTACTTCATTTTTTCACTTTACTTCATTTTTTCACTTTACTTCATTTTTAAAAATTCTTCTTAGTTTTTAATTTTACTTCATTTTACTTTACTTCATTTTACTTTACTTCATTTTACTTTACTTCATTTTACTTTATTTTATAAAATTCTTTTTAGTTTTTAATTTTACTTCCTTTTACTTCATTTTACTTCCACTCCCACACGCGTTTTCCCTCTCACCGTTTCGAGCACGGACACGCAGGGCGCAGCCGTGTGGCCCCCATGGGTGCCTCCTTGGGGTGCATTGCAGAGCTCGGGGCCAGGCCGGCAGCATCAGATCCCGACCCCACAACCAAAGGCCGGGGCAGGGCAGGGCAGGGCAGGGCAGGGCAGGTCGCTGTCCCTGCTCCTGTCCCTGCTCCCACCCGGGGGACAGCTGCACCCCAGATCCCCCCCTTATCTCATCCCAGAGCCTATCTCAAAAGAAGGAACCTCACGAAACCTCCCCGCAGGAGCCCTTTAATAACGCACACCCACACCAAACCCTCAGCTCTCTTCCCCCTTCTTCGTTTCAGGATGCGGCTTCAAATTGGTTTCCTTCGCTTAAAAGCAGCTCACCCGCTCCTCTCGCAGGGCGCCCACTCCTTCCCTTTCTCGTACCTCACCCGGCACTTCCCACCCCCGCCAGCCGGCCTCCCACCCTTTCCTGGGCCATCTCTCCTTAAAATAAAGCACGTTTTCCTGTGCACCCAGCTCGCTGGGACGTCCTCGTGGGTGGTTTTTGCTCTCTCGGCTCGGGAGACGCCTCTGGGTGACAGACCCCGCTCGTCACCCGAGGGTTTTGGGAGGGCCTGCTCCCCACACGCCACAATTCGGCCCCACACGCCACAATTCGGCCTCACCCTGCCCGTGGTGAAGCTGCTGCTTCCCCAGGGCAGCCAAGGACGTGGCTCTGCCGGCTCGTATCCCACCTACAGCTTGATTTAGTTTTGATTATTTTATTTTTTGATTTATTTTTTATTTTTTTTCCAGAGCTGCATCTTGCGTCTGGCACCCTCGGCCTGGCCCCACGCGTCAGCTTGCCCTGGTGGGGTGGCTCTGGTGGTGGGTGGGAGCCGATGGCTTTTTGGGCTCGCAGAGCAGCACAGGGTGTTCGTGCTGGTACCCCAGGCGATGCTTTGGTACCTCCCTCATCACCAAAATCCGTGCGTTTCCCATCAGCGGCCCAATTTATGGCTGTTAAAACCTGTGTTATTTCCCCTTATTTGCTCTCGAGCCATCAGGCTGCGTCCCCAGCCCCGCACAGAGCACTGGGGAGAGGTGGGACGCGGGGAGCTGCATGGCTTGTGCCTCCCCCCCGAAATTAAACGTGAAATCCCCCGAATAAATCAATTCCACATCGCCCCCAGGAACAAATCTTCGTGCTGTGGGTGAACGGTGCAGGGTTTAGTACAGCTGCCAGGGCTGGAAAATCCTCGTGGGGGCAAAATCCAGGGGAAACCAAACCCTGGGGGCTGCCCAGGGGAGTCCCGGACCCCCTCTGCCCCATTCCAGACCCCTCCTGCCCCATTTTTGCCCCCCTAAACCACGGGTAAAAGGGGCTCGGAGCAGTGCAGGGGCAGCGCGGGGGTATAGCTCAGTGGCAGAGCATTTGACTGCAGATCAAGAGGTCCCCGGTTCAAATCCGGGTGCCCCCTCTTTTCGCATCCCCTCCGTTAATTAATTTATTTACAGCCGCTTTCTTTCTATTATTATTTTTTTTCCCCTTTTTCAGCAATAAAAAAACCCAAAAAGAAAGATTTTCACCCCAAATCCCCCCCCTCCCCCCCCGCCTCGGTGCTCCCGGTACAGGCGCTGCGCCCCCGCCCGCCGCCTCTAGGGGGCGCCCACGCGCCGCACCCTGCACGTGACACCCCCCCTCCACGTGACACCCCCTCCACGTGATCCCGGGAGGGGAGGGGGCGGTACCGCCCCATATCCCGGCGTGCCCCGCGCGCCTCCCTCTCTTCCGGCGCCAAGATGTCGAAGCGAGGTGAGGCGGGAGCAGGGCCCGGGCCCCATCCGCCGCCATCCGCCCCCATCCGGCTCCATCTGCAGCTCCCGGGGCCGGTGCCGGGTCGGGGGGATCCCGAGGGGATCCCGGAGCCATCCCGGAGCGCGGCTGGGCCCGGGGATGCGGCCGGGAGCTCGGATCCCGGAGGAGGCCGCAGCCGGTGCCTGAGCCCCGGCGGCCCCGCGTAGGCCGCGGCGGCCTCACGCCTGTTCTCTGCCCGCAGGACGCGGAGGTTCCTCCGGAGCCAAGTTCCGCATCTCCCTCGGTCTGCCCGTGGGCGCCGTCATCAACTGCGCGGACAACACGGGTGAGCGGGGCCTGGGCCTGCTGATGGGGGGTCAGGGAGGGGGAACCGGGGGTCAGGGAGGGGCTGTGTGGGCCCAAAACGCGGTTCTCCCCCTCCCCTAAACGCTGGGTCTTGTTGTGTTTTAATTAAGTCGTTGTGCGAGGGCCATGCAGTGGCACTGCCTTGGTGCAGCTGGTGCTGTGAGTTGCAGTCGATGTTTTAATAGGGTCCTGCAGGGGAGGTGGTGCTGTGCAGCGTGGTTGATGCTGAGCTTTTCTCTCCACAGGCGCCAAGAACCTGTACATCATCTCCGTGAAGGGCATCAAGGGGCGCCTGAACAGGCTGCCGGCGGCTGGCGTGGGTGACATGGTCATGGCGACCGTCAAGAAGGGCAAGCCAGAGCTGAGGAAGAAGGGTGAGTGTGGAGAACGGGGGCTGTGCCTGCAGAGCGCTTCTCAGCCTGAGCTGCAGCACCTCTGAGAGGCGTCCCTGTGAGCAGGGGGCTGCAGGCCTTCCCCTGCAGGGCACTGGGAGTCTTGGCCTTGCATGGCTGCAGGAGGCAGGTGCCTGCTGTCCGGAGCGCTTGCTCCACCCTTCTAAAAAGCACTTGTTGGGTCTGCGTCCAGTGGCTCAGTGAGTTGTCGTGGAAGGGCAGAGAAAAGCATCGCTTTTGGGTGAAGTGGCAGCTCGTGCTGTTTATTTCAATCAGTGGTGTGACAAACTCTGGGAGCTTGCTGCTGTCCTGGTGGGGAAGGAAAGGCTTCTTGCTGAGTGTTGTCTCTAAACTGAGAGATTTAGAAATAAATGTGAAAAACATTGACTTTTGGAAATAGAGATGTAGTTGCCAGCTTTAAGCATACTGTTGTCTTCAAGATAGCTTCCTTTATAACCAAGGAAAACACCACAGGCTATAAGATGTGAGACATGATGGCAGCTGACACTTTCTCCTTTTGTATCTGAGGTATGACTAAAACCCTTACATTTACACCCATGTCTTGAGATGAACTCGAAGCTTCATTTCAGTACAGCCAATGAGTTGACAGTTCTCTGTTAGCAAAGAGGTGAAGTTCATATCAGATTTCCCAAGTTCTGTAAATATGCAGTTGTTGCAGCTGATCAGAACTGATCAGAGTGGAAAAAATGCTACCTCATACAAGTGGTTTAAAAAAAAAAAAAAATGGGTAGAATAAATCAGGAGTTTACCCCGATGGCAATGTTGTAATTCAGCTCCCTGGTGAGGTAGCATAGATAGGGGATGTTTGGGGTTAAATGCTGCAGCAGAATTGCTCCTCTGGGGTGTCTGGTGCTGAGCAGGGTGCTCAGGGTCCTGAGTTTCCTGCCCCTTTCCCTCTGCAGTGCACCCAGCAGTGGTCATTCGGCAGCGGAAATCCTACCGGAGGAAAGACGGCGTGTTCCTGTACTTCGAGGACAACGCAGGAGTGATCGTAAACAATAAAGGGGAGATGAAAGGTACGGCCGGGAACCCTCCTGGCAGAGCTCGGCCAGCCTGGGCAGAAAGTCCTGGATTCTCCTCAGATTTGAGAGCGCAGCCAGGCTGACCTGCTGTTGGGGCAGGATGTCCCTTGTACCGTCACCCTGCAGGGCTCTCTAACGCGCTGTCTTGTCTCTCTCCTCGCCAGGTTCTGCAATCACAGGCCCCGTGGCTAAGGAGTGCGCGGATCTGTGGCCCAGGATAGCCTCCAACGCAGGGAGCATTGCGTGAACGCGCTCATCTTTGCAGAGATGAAATAAAAAGTACTTGTACCAAACACAGAGTGTCTGTCTTGCCATTGCTAAGCTCGAACTGCACTCCTGTGCTGGGCGTGACGGTGTTAAAATGAACTTAAAATAAACTGTTCTATAAAAACCCTTTGTTCCAGAAAAACAATTTGGAAACTGTTCTATAAAAACCAGGTGGAAGAAATCTTCCTGAATGGGCAGTTTTAACTGCTTAAGTCTGATTCTGTGTGGGGAAAATTCCTGCTCAGGTCAAACTGTGCCCAGCAGGCTGAGAAACGCTTCCTCAGACCTTGCTGACGACAGCGCAAGGACACAGTGAGCCCACTGCTGCCGGCTGAGGTCGTGGCTGCAGTTTGTGCCTCAAAACCTCGACCAGTGGTGAAACAGCCTTGGGGGGGTCACTGGCTAACTGCCACTTTGGGGGGCGACCCAAAGGGGCTCTGTGTGGGTTGTGGGGCATTGCCTGGTGCTGTAAGAGCTCCGTCAGCGATTAGAAATCACTTGGGATGTTCTCTGGCTGAAGAAGAGCCGTGAGTGTGTTTCTGGAGCTAAATGCTGTGCTTGAGGAAGTGACAAAAAAGGTTGGATGTTTTGTGGTGTTTAGGCCAACATCTTGTGGCCTAAAAGCAGGTTTTTAGACATTTCTGCTGGGAAGTGACAGCATTCAGTTCCCCTGATGGTGCTGGAGCTGTAGGTGAGGCTGTGGGGAGAGCTGCAGGCACCTGCTGAGAAACAAACACTAAAATCCAAGCGTTCTCCCTCAATCTGTTTTTTTAACAGGCTGATTTACCAAGACTTTTTCCTAGGCAGCACACTGCCCGGCTGGAAGGCGGAGGCGAGGCTATGGGTGTTGACGTTTCCCTTTCCTGCAGCCTCCCTTCAAGGTTTGGGTGCCCGGCTGGCAGGGCAGGCCCTGAGCACACACAGGCTGCGTTTTTGAGGTGGGTGCTCCCAAATGTTGGGTTTTCCTCCTCTGTCATGGGGTTGCTGTAGGGGAAAGCTGAGTGGGAAGCGGTCGGCGTGTCCGTGTCCCCCAGGAGCCTGCGAGCAGGCGTGGAGCGAGGCCAGGAGGAGGCCAAGGAGAGAGGGAAGTCCACGGGGAGCCCAAGGGGAGGATGAATTCAGCAGGAGCTGCGCTGGAGGTGCTGCAAACAAAAACTCTGGAATGCAGCAGGGCTGCCCCAACTGCAGCCACAAGGAGCTTCCCAGGCAGGTATTACCCAGGTGGGGGTATAGCTCAGGGGTAGAGCATTTGACTGCAGATCAAGAGGTCCCCGGTTCAAATCCGGGTGCCCCCTCCCCTTTTTCTCCTCTTTTTGACCCCAAAAGGTCCATTTGGGGTTTGTCAGTTGCCAGCTTTCCCCTGAACTCTCTGCAGGGAACGTCCTCTGGCAGATGCCACCAAGATTGCTGAGAGGAGAGGACCGGCACCACGGATGCTGTGAGTAAAGAGATGAGTTTATCCTTAAATGGTGCTTTCTGTGCTGGGAGTACTTCACTGAATTGTGCTGGAATTGGTTGGAATGAGCAGAAAAATCCCATCCAGGAGGGGGCTGCCACAGGGGGTATAGCTCAGTGGCAGAGCATTTGACTGCAGATCAAGAGGTCCCTGGTTCAACTCCAGGTGCCCCCTGGGGGTGTCCCTCTCCTCACAGTTTTTAAGGGGTCACAAGAACTGTAACAAGCGAAGGTTTGCAGTTTCATCTTCTCATAATGCTGAAAAATGCCTCAGTTTAGGGGACGTTTCTGGAATTGTCTTTCCAGTAGGGATTTTTCTGGTCTCCGAAGGGCTCCATCTAACACGAGGTCTTGGAGAGGAGCTCACCTTCCTCTTTCTTGTTTTTCACGTTAACAGAAACCTTAGAATGGTGGCCAAAACTAAAAACCACAAGGTAGTGCTTCTGTCTGCTAAGTTACAGAGCAGTAAACCAACACAGAGTAAAATCAGAAGAGGAAGCAGGCGTCACTGGAGAGGGATTGGGGAGGTTGCCTGGTAGGGAACAGAGAACCAGAGAGTGCGTCCTCTGAGGGAGGTTGGGGTCTCGGTATCTTGGCCCCTGTGATGTTTTAAGCTTGGATTAAAATCTTCTACAGCAGGATTTGCTGCATTTGATTCCTACTGGGGACAGGTAGAAAAATAGGGGAAGAACTTGGTTTAAATTGGTGTTTTATTTGTGTGTGCAGTCAGCCAGAGGGAGGGGGTATAGCTCAGTGGTAGAGCATTTGACTGCAGATCAAGAGGTCCCTGGTTCAACTCCAGGTGCCCCCTTTTTTCATGAAAATAAACGTGTTTTCATCACCTTTAACTTCCTTACGCTTTGCCCAAAGGGCTGGTCTCTGAACTTGCATATCCAAGACACCCAGCACTCACCTGAAGATGTGTGGCCCAGGTCCCTCTCCTTGGTGGTGACTACCCAAAGCTGGTGGCTGCTGAACCCTGGGAGTTGTTGTTCTGATCAAGGAGGAAACTTTTGGCAGCTCAGGGCTGTGTAAGTACACTGTGTTCATCTGTGATTGTGACTGAACTCGCTTTATCAGGTATGGTAAGGTCCAAAGGAGCCTGGCACACAAAAAGGCAGCAGAAACTATACTGCTCTCTGTATTTGTGTTTTTTTTTTCTGCTCCTTGTCTGGGTGTGAAGCCAAGGGGGTATAGCTCAGTGGTAGAGCATTTGACTGCAGATCAAGAGGTCCCTGGTTCAACTCCAGGTGCCCCCTTGCAATGGTGCTTTTTTCTTTTTTTAAGGAAAAAACGGACTCCCCACTTTTAGAAGCTGTGTGTTGCTGCATTGCTCAGAGGAGTGGGCTCTGAACTTGCATATTTAAGACACCGAGCAACTGCCAGAAAACGTATGGCCCAAATCAATACCCTTGCCTGTGAGAAAGCAAAGGGGTACACGAAGTGCCTGTGCCATGGAATTAGCTCCTTTTTTTCCGCTCCACAGGCAGATATGAAGCCAAGGGGGTATAGCTCAGTGGCAGAGCATTTGACTGCAGATCAAGAGGTCCCTGGTTCAACTCCAGGTGCCCCCTCTCTTTACCTCCTTTTCCAACCTTTCTTCTTTGTGGACAGAATAGGGAGAGAGCATCTTATGCTTCCCATGCTAGAAACCACTCCATGTCCTTTCACCAGGAAGAAAACTGACTTTTTTCCCCTTTGTTTTTGCTGAAGAAGGCATGGAAAAGCCAACAAGGTGCTGGTTTTGCAGTGGTGGGATGCAATTCCAGGCTTTCCTGTCCCAGTAACTCCCATTAAGGATGGAGTACACACCAACCACGGGGTCTTTTTTAAAAATCTGGACCTCCCCTGCGGTGTTTATTGCAGGAAAATGGGGTCGGTGCTGCAGGAATCAGCCCAGAACTAATCCCAAAAGGGAGCAGCCACAGCCAGGCGCTGCCTCCTCGCGGGGGTCTCGAACCCGGCCCCTCGGGCCCCGCGGGCGGCCGCGCTCCCCCTGCGCCACGCCCCGGGGCCGCGGCCGCGCCTTGGGGGGCCGCGCGTGGCTCCGGGGCAGGGCGCGGGGCTGGGAGCCCAAAGGACCCCGGTTCGAGGCCCACCGAGGGCGGAACCAACCCCGGGGGGGGGGTCGGGGGGAGCTCCTACGGTGCTCGGTGCTGCGGGCAGGCGGCTCCCCGTGTGTCTCGGCTCTGTGGGGGCTCCCCTTTATTTACCTGCGGTGCTGCTCGGAAAGATTTTGGGTTTCTTCCCTTAGGGGGGGGGAACGGGAGCCGTGAGGGGGGGGCAGCGGCCCCTGCTCCGCCACCCGCCTCCTTCCGCCATCTTGGCGGCGCGGCGGAAGTGACGTCATCACGCGGCGGTGAGGAGAGGGGGCGGAGGTCGGGGCCGGGGGTGGAGGTCGGGGCAGGGGGCTGCGTCCTGAGGGCCGGGACCGTGACCCGGTACCGGGCTCCGGTAACCGTCAGCCACCCCCTTACCTGCCTCAGGAGCCTCTTTCGGGTGGGATCCGGCCGGTACCGGGCTCTGGAGCGGGGCTGGGGGGGGGGCCCGGCCGTTAACGGGTGTTGGGTGAGGTGGGCCCGGCACCGGCTGCGTGGGCCTGTGGGGTGGGGGAGGGCACAGCTCGGTCTCCGCACCTACAGCTCGTTATCCCCGCTTATAATTAATTATCCCTTGGCTTCATTACCTTAATTACACGCCCCGGCGCTCCCTGCCTGTGGCGCGTTACCTCTGGGGTGAATTATTTTACCCCGCAGCCTTTGATGTCTGCCTGGTGCTAAATAAAACGTTTGTGCTCGTCCTCACAGGGCCCGGCCCGGCTGGAAGGCGGCGGCGAGGCTCCGGGTGTCGGCATCTCCCTGCCCTGCAGCCTCTGGACAGTCAGTGGGGAAGGCAGTGAGGCCGCGGGCAGCACCGGAGCTTCTCCCTGCCAGGTTTGGGTGAGGCCCTGAGCACACAGGGGCACGGCCGAGCGCCTTCGGAGGCCTCCTGAGGTGGGTGCTTCCAGGTGGTGTGTTTTTCTCCCCTGTCGTGAGGTGCTGTAAGGGAAAGCAGAGTGGGGAGTGGTTGGCGTGTCCCCCAGGAGCCTGTGAGCGAGGCCTGGGGCTGGTGAGGCTGTGAGGAGGTCAAGGAGAGGGAATTCCTGCGGGAGCCGTGTCGCAGGTGCTGTGAGCACAAGGCCTGGAATGCAGCAGGTGCTGCCCAGGTGGGGGTATAGCTCAGGGGTAGAGCATTTGACTGCAGATCAAGAGGTCCCCGGTTCAAATCCGGGTGCCCCCTCCCCTTTTCCTCCTCTTTTTGCCCCCAAAAGGTCCATCTGGGGCTTCTCAGTTGACTGCTTTCCCCTGGACTCACTGCAGGGAACATCCTCTGGCAGATGTGGAGGTAGCCAGGCATGAAGAAGAAGATTGCCAAGAGAAAGAGGAGCGGCACCATGAAGGTTGTGAGCAGAGAGGTATTTCTGTCAGTGTTTTTAGTGCTGGGAGTACTTCACTAAATCGTGCTGGAATTGTTTGGAATGAGCAGAAAATTTCCAGCTGTGGAGAAGGCTGCCACAGGGGGTATAGCTCAGTGGCAGAGCATTTGACTGCAGATCAAGAGGTCCCTGGTTCAACTCCAGGTGCCCCCTCTTTTTCATGTCTTTTCCAGCCTGCTTTTGGCCCAGGAAAGCTCAGGGCTTCTGCTCTGAGTAGCTCTGCGCTGTTTTTGTGTAAGTTTGTGATTTTCTGTAGTAACTCTTTGCAGAAATTACATCCATTGCCCTGTCCAGGCTGCTGCCAAGTTGATGAATCTTAACCCGTTGTCAGACACTGGGTGTGCTTTTAAAACCACCTCATGAAAGGGGTGTTTCAGGGGGTATAGCTCAGTGGCAGAGCATTTGACTGCAGATCAAGAGGTCCCTGGTTCAACTCCAGGTGCCCCCTAAGGACTGTGCTTTTTTCAGGAAAAAGGATGAGGCGTTTGCCTCATTTTTAGATCCTTTGTGCTGCTGCGTGGCCAAAGGGGTGGTCTCTGAACCAAACCCAAGACCCAAACCCCAAATTAATCTAAAAACTCAGCCCAATTTGTATGTGTGTCAGTGACCAAGCAAAGGCACGATGCTGCCTTCTGGGCTGTAGGAGTCGTGGTTTTGATCAGCCCAGAGACCTCAGTGCTTCCACGCTTTGTGTCCTGTCTGGATGCTCTGAATACGCTTTGGTGTGCATTTTAATACGCAGGAGGCTGTCAAATAAATAAGAAAATCTACCCAGTGGGCATAAAATCTGGGCTCTGTATTTTTTTTCCTGCGCCTTTTCTGGTTGCAAACCCAAGGGGGTATAGCTCAGTGGCAGAGCATTTGACTGCAGATCAAGAGGTCCCTGGTTCAACTCCAGGTGCCCCCTCTCTTTACCTCCTTTTCCAACCTTTCTTCTTTGTGGACAGAATAGGGAGAGACCTTCTTATGCTTCCCATTTCAGGAACCACTCCGTGTGCTTTTACCAGGAAGAAAACTGACTTTTTTTCCCCTTTTTTGTCCCTATAGAAACCTCCACTCCCCCTTTGTGCCTTTTAACGTTTCTCCCAGGCTGTGCCCTGTGTGTTTCGGGTTTTTGCAGGCATTAAATCCTCGCTGGCAGCCCATAGAAGCCGCCTTTCCCCATAACCCCAAGTGGGGAGAGCCCCCCCATAAACCCACTCATGGGAAACCCCCCCCCGATAACTGCAACCTGGGAGGAGCCCCCACCCTGTAACCCCAAAGCGGGGGGATCCCTTCCACTAACCCCAAAGTGTGGTGGGGGGAAATGCCCCAAATAATCCAAACAGGGGGAAAGCCCCCCAAATACTCCCAACATGGGAAGAGCCCCCCCCAAAACCCCACCTAGGGAATTGACACCCCCCCCCACTTCATTGGGACTATTTTTCCCCATTCCCTATACTTTTACCCCAGAAGCCTCCTGCCCCCCCCCCCAATTTCCCAAAAGAGCATCTCCCCCTCCCTCTCCCTTTTCCCACCACCCCAAACTTCTCTGTCCCCCCCCCATGGACCAGACACGAGGTTACAAATCCCAGAGCGAGGCTTTATTGGGCCCCACCAAGGGGGGGGGGGGGGAACATTTTTGGGCTGGGAGGGGGTCACAGAGCCCCCCCAGCCCCCAGTACCAACCCCGTTCCGGGGCTCAACACGCACAAGAGACACGGAATAACTTAACCCCAGCTCCATCCACTGGGGGGGGGGACACAGAGGAACCCCCCCTCCGGGGGGCTACAACTGAGGGGGGGGCAGCACCTCCCCAGCAGGAAAAGGCAGAAAAGGGGGGGGTGAAGGTGCAGAGTGAGCCCCCCCCCCCAGGACTGCTTGAGGCAGGGGGAGAAGGCACGAGCCCCCCCCAGCCCCACAGAGCACAAAGCTGGGGGGGGGCACAGCGCAAAAGAAGAATTTTGGGGGGGGGGGGGGCAAGGACGTGCCCCCACCTGGAGACCCATGGGGGGGGGGAGGAGTGTCTGCACAGGCCCCCAGGGGCAGAAGGCACTCAGTGGGGGGAGGATGTGGTGTGTGGGGGGGCAGATTTTGCTTGGGGGGGGGTTGTTGTGTGTGTCCCCCCCCCAAAGCGTGCAAAGCCAGCGCCGGGGGGGGGAAACAGGGAGCGAGGGGCTTGTGCAAAGTAAACCCAAGAAGTCCTGGCACTCCCCAAGACCTGGGGGGGGGGTTAAATTTGGGAGGGGGGGGGTCAGTAGTACTTGTCTGGCTCCTGCCAGTTGGTCACCCAGTGCTTTTTGGGGCGGGGGGGGGCCAGGAGGCCGGGGGCGGGGGGGTGGTGGCGGCGCTGCTCCTGCCGGATCCTCACGGCGTGGTACTTGGGCATCACCCGGTAGTAGCGAGTCCGCTGGAAGAAGTCGCACTGAGGGGGGGGAATTTAAAAAAAAAATATAAAAAAATATTAAAAATTTAAAGAAAATATTAAAAAAATAAAATTGGGGGGGGGAAAGGGGTCAGCGAGGGGCTGGAAGAGGGAGAGGAGACGGCGGAGAGAGGCTGCGGAGGCAGCGCAGAGCCCCCAGCCTCCAGAGCAGGAGGTGCTGGAGGGGGGGGGAAGGATTTGGGGGGGTCTTGGGGGGGCTGCGTGGAGCCCCCCCACCCTCAAAGCCCCCCCCCGCGCCCTGCAGGGAAGAGCGGAGAAGCTGGAGAAGAGGAGGAAGATGAGGAAGAAGAGGAAGAGGAGGATGGCCGCAGCCACCCCGGGGGTGCGGGGGCATTACCGGGCGGGCGGCGCGGGTGCTGGGGGGGAGTGACGGGGGAAGGGGGGGGGGGGCGCAGCGGGGTGGCTCCCCCCCCCCCCGGGCTAGTAGTCATCCGTCAGCCGCTCGGTTTCCGACGGCTGGATCCGCATCTCCGCCTTCTGGCCCTTGGCTTCGTACATGGCCCGCGTGCTGGCCCGACGGAAGAAACCGCACTGCGGGGAGGAGGGCGACATGGCTCAGGGTACCCGCAGACCCCAGAGGGGGGGCCACACACACCCAGGTAGCCCCCCCCACCCCAAAAATAAAAAGACCAAGGGGGTGCCGCG
Source organism: Aythya marila (assembly GCF_965140915.1). Classification (NCBI taxonomy): domain Eukaryota; kingdom Metazoa; phylum Chordata; class Aves; order Anseriformes; family Anatidae; genus Aythya; species Aythya marila. Next base: position 4,848,297 of record NC_139066.1, read on the forward strand.
GCACCGGGTGATTTCGGCTCCCCGAATATTTGGTGGCGGGAGCAGCTCGCACGGGTCCGTCCCGCGAGATGAAGCCACGGGGGTGATGCACGGCTCCTCCAACCCCCCCTATAAAAAGAGGGGGGGGGTCCCAGGTGCGCCCCCCCTCACCTTCCACAGCAGCAGGATGATCAGCCCCAGCAGCAGCAGCCCGGCCGCCACGGCCACCAGCACCAGCCAGAGCGCGATCTCAGCCGGCTGCTCCTCCGTCAGCTCCGAGTCCACGTCCACGGAAAACTGGGAGAAACCCCCCAAAAAAAAAAAAAAAACATAAAAAACTCAATTGGGGCGGGGTGGGGGGAAGCTCCCAGTGCTCCCAGTACCCCCCCCAGGGCGAGGACTCACCCGCACCGTGTGGTTCTTCATGCTGATGCTGGGGACGTGGGTGCGGAGGAAGAGCGTGGCCGTGCCGTCCACCTTCACCCGGTCGAAGTCGCTGTAATCCTGAGGGGGGGGGGTGCAAGGATTTTTTTTGGGGGGGAATTAGGGCAGGGGACGGTGCCAGGGGGTTGAAAACCCCGAGGACTCGGTGCTGGGGGGCTGTGGGGGGGGGCACTGACCTCGATGAAGGTGCTGTTCCACACCCGGGCGCGCACGCGGAAGGTGGTGGGGCGCTGGGGGGCGAGCAGGGGGCACTCGAACCAGACGCAGCGAGCGGTGCCCTGGGAGCAGCTCTGGGGTTGGGGGGGGACATGGGGGGGACACAGGGGTGCTCAGCGGTGGGCACAGCCCCACAGACCCCAAGTGGGTATGGGGGGGGTGGGTGGGACTGCGGCGGGGTGGGCGCTGTGCACAGTTTGGGGTCACTGCAGGCACACACATGTGGTTTGGGGTCACCACAGTTTGGGGTCACTGTGTGCAGTTTGGGGTTACTACACACACACATGCGCAGTTTGGGGTCACCACACATGCCGTTTGGGGTCACCATGCGCAAGCACATGCAGTTTGGGGTCACCACGTGCACAATTTAGGGTCCCTGTACACACACATACTCAGTTTGGGGTCACCACACATGCAGTTTGGGGTCACTGTGTGCACAGTTTGGGGTCACCATACACACACATGCAGTTTGGGGTCACTACACATGCACAGTTTGGGGTTACAGCAGGCACACGTGTGGTTTGGGGTCAGCACACATGCAGTTTGAGGTCACTGTACACACACACGTGCACTTTGGGGTCACCATACGTGCAATTTGGGGTCACTGCACGCACACACGTGCAGTTTGGGGTCACTGCATGCACACATGTGCAGATTGGGGTCACCACGTGCACAGTTTGGGGTCACTACACACACGAATGTGGTTTGGGGTCACCACGTGCACACGTGCGCACTTTGGGGTCACCACCCGTGCACACCCGGTTTGGGATCACCACCCAGCTGCACCCAGAGCACGCCCCCCCTTCCCCTGCACCCACAGCTCCCCCCCACAGCCCCCACTCACCAGCAGCACCTCCGACTTTGCCTTCTTGGCTGTGGCCAGCGTCAGGGGGGGCTCCACGGGCTCGGCCGCCCCCAGCTCCCGCCTGCGCCGCGGGGGGGTCCCGTCCTCCAGCAGCTGCACAAAACCCCCCAAAAAAAACCCACAAACCCCCCGCATCAGAGCCCGCTTTGACATCTCCATCCGGGAGGGGGGCCAAGGGGTGGGATGAGGCCACCGACCGTGAGGTTGAGGGGGTTGACGACCCCCCCGGGGGGCTGGCAGGAGCCGTTGCCGTCGGTGAGGATCTCGGTGGGGTACAGGAGCCACTTCCCGTTGGGGACCTCGTAGGGCCACTCGAAACCCAGCAGGATGGTGCCCAAATCGCCCAGCGCCTCGCCCTTGGTGGACACCTGCAGGGCACGGGTGGCACCGGGGGATGGAGCTGTCCTATCACCCGACCCAAAATGTGCGTTTTTCCCCCCAAAAATCTCACCTGGAAGTCGAAGGCGAGGGCGCTGCCCACGTCCTGCTCGCTGCGCATCGCCGACTCGCCCACCACCACCCCGCTGAAGTGCGACTGGGCGTGCGAGGGGGCTCTGGGGACACGGGGGGGGGACACACGGGGGGTGTGAGGGAACACCCCGGGGTGGATTTGGGATGGGGATGAGGTGGGGGGGACAAGGGGGGGCTGCGCTCACACGGTCAGTGAGGACTGGATGCTGTAATCCACCAGCAGCTTGGCCAGCACGGGCTGCAGGTCGTCCTGGGTGCTCTGCCTGCCGACACCGTGCCAGGGGGGGTCAGCAGTGTGGGGAGCCCCCCCTGCAATGCCCCCAGATTTGGGGTTCCCCATCCTGCCCAAAGAGCCCCCCCAAACCCCCTCCCGGAGCGCTGACCCCACGACACCGGTGCCACCAAGCCCAGGAGAAGCCCCCCCCCCATCCCTCCCAGCTCCTTTTTCCAGGGCCATCCACCACGGGGGGGTCTCCACCAAGCCCAGGAGAAGCCCCCCCCGACCCCCCCAGCACTTTTTCCCCCCCCCACACACCCCAGGGTCACTCACGTGGAGAGGTCGAGCCAGACCAGCACCTCCCTCGTGTCCAGTGCCATGCTGTTCACCTCGAAGGTGATGAGCAGCTCCACCTGCAACACCCAGGGCCATGGAGCAGCCATGAAGACCCCCCCCCCAAAGACCCCAGCCCGGGTTTGGAGAGGTTTGGGGGGGTGGGATACGAGGTGGGGGGGACGCTCACCCTCTGGTTCTTCTTGAAGGGGTTGCCCAGCTCGCACAGCACCGTCTCCTCCACGGAGGTGCAGGCACCGCTCTGCGGAGGAAAAAAAACCACAAAAACAGGCTCAGGACCCCCCCAGACCCAAAACCCTTGAGCTTTTTCCCCCCCCAGGATGCGAGGACGGCCCCGTACCGGGCGGACGGAGGAGAAGAGCAGGTTGGGGGGCACGGTGACGTTGAGCTGGGCTTCGTGGGCGTCCTCGCCGTTGGAGTCGGTGGTGGGCACGTTGGTGATGTTCACGCCCAGGTGGAGCTTGCGCAGGTCCCGGCTGTACTGCAGCACCTGCGTCCCGTTCAGCCTGCGGACACCAAACCCACTAGGCACACACACGGGGTGGGGGCCACCAACCCCCCCAAAAAACATCCCAGGTGGGACGGGGAACCCGACACGGTCCAGGATTGGTGCTGGGACCCCGGTGCTCACCTGGGCAGGGACTGATTCTGCTCGTTGACGAAGGCGCTCTGCAGCTGCAGGTTGCTGTAGCACTTGTTGTCGGAGCCACACTCCTTCTGGAACTCGATCTGGGGGACGGGGACATCCCCATGTCACACCCTGTGCCCCCCTGGTCCCGTCCCCGTAGCCTGGTGGGCGCGGGCAGCCCACCTTGGTCTCGTTCTCGTGGGACTGGTCCTGGTTGAGGACTGGGAAGGCGTCGAGGGAGTGGGGACCCAGCTTGAATTCCCTGGGCTTCTCCACCAGCGAGTAGTTCATGGAGAGCACGATGGGGTGCAGCTTGTCCCGGATATTCTCCTGCAGGGAGAGGGACGGAGCGGGGGGGGTCAACAAATCGCAGCAAAGCCCCGCCGTGAGACCCTAAAAACCCCACGGCCAACACATTTCCACCTCTCCTCCCCTCCTGCTCCCCCCCTGTCCCCTCTGGCTCCAGCCCGCGCGCTCACCAGCAGCAGCAGCTCCTTGGATTCGCAGCGGGTGTCGGGCATGGCGAAGACGCCGCGGTAGGTGGCCGAGGACGTCCCCAAAAACTTCACCCTGGGCGGGTGCCGCTCCTTGTCCGCCTCCAGGACGTACTCCAGGGCTGCGAGGGGAGCGGAGCCGAGCCGTGGGTGCCCCCTTGCACGCGCACGATGCCTCCAGCACCACCCTTGGGTGCACGCACACCCCCTGCGCACCCCCCCCACGTACCAGCACGGGTGTTTTAGTGCGTGCAACACCCCCAAAACCCCTCCCCAAAATACACGTGCGTGCACACGCTCCCCTCCAGGCACCTTTTCTGCACACCTCCTTGCACAAACACGCGTGCCCCCCCGTGCGCACCCCCCCGTGCACTCACTGATCTGCTCCTTGTACTCGGGGCTGCCGGCGCTCTGGTTGTAGGAGAAGCAGACGGTCACCGTGATGCTGGGGGGGGGGGGGGAAAAAAAGGGGTGGATGAGCGGAGCCCCCCCCCCCGGCACCGTGCCACCACCCCGGTGCCCGCCGTGCCCGGGGGGGGGACTCACCAGGAGCTGGGCGTGCAGCGGGCGGGATCCACCTTGCTGGGGGTGACGGTGAAGGTTTTGTCCAGGATGTTGAGCACGGGGCGAGCCCTGGGGGGGGGGAGCAGGGGGCTGCTTGAGCATCCCAAATCGCTGGCTCCCGTACCTGTCCGGTCCCCCCACCCCCCTCTGCGCCCCTACTACCTGAGCAGGGCCACCCTCTCCTCCAAGCTGCCCACCAGGAGGTCGGGGTAGGAGTTGCCGTCCACGTCCATGCCCCCGCTGAGCGAGTACCCGAAGGTTTTCATGCTGGCGGGGCCCAGGTCCGAGCCGCTGACCACCTTGGGGAAGGAACCGGGGGGGGCACCGGCACCCCATCAACCCCACGGATTTGGGGGTCGAGCCCCCTGCGTCCCAGCCTAGGGGATGGGATGCTCAAAGGCAGCTCTGAGCTCCCTTTTTATTTTATTTTTTTTTTTGGGGGGGGTCCGTACCTGGCTGGGTTTGTGCCGCAGCCCCCCTGCGCTGCTGTGGTAGATGTAGACCTTGCCCACCCCCTCGAACGGAGCCCCCACGGCGATGTCTGGGGGGGGGGGGGGAAAGAGGGGTCAGCCCCTCTGATATGGGGTAGGGGCTGCCACAAAGCGCATTGACACCTCCTCACCCCCCTCTTTAATTCCCTCCCCGTGCCCAATTCCCACCCAGCCCCTGCAGAACCTCCCCCCCCCAAAAAAAAACAAAAACAAAAAAACCCACAAGATGCCCCCACCCACAGTGCCCCCATCCCCTTCTGCTCACCCCCAACCCCTCCAGAGCCCCCCAACCTCCCTCACCACCCCCCGAAGCGGGACCTCCCCATACCACAGGACCCCCGCACGTCCCCATAAGCAGCCCCAGCGCCCCCCCAGCCTGGTGCCTCCCCCCCACCTCACCCTGGAAGCCGTCCTGGTTGATGTCCCCGATGCTGGCGATGGTGAAGCCGAAGGCGGAGTAGCTGGGGCCGGTGAGCTGCCGGCTGTAGCTGGGCTGGAAGCCCCCCGCCTCGTTCATGTAGACGTAGACGGCTCCCCCCACCTCATCCTTGCGCTGGAAGTAGTAGGGGGCTCCCACCACCAGGTCCTGCCACCTGCGGGGACAAAGGGACTGGGATACGGGATGGTGCCACCCCCCCATACCCCTAACACCCCCCCATGGTGAAGAAGAACCCCCTCCAAAAGGGTTCAGAAGCCGCAGCAAGACGCCTCTCCCCAAAAAGACCCCAAAACCCAGGAACCCAAAGCAGCACCCCCCAACACCGTGAGCTACAGAAACGCCTCAGATCCTTGGGGGCTGCCCCGAGACGGACCCCAAAACGCCCCCCCCACCCCCCAGAAGGTCTCACCCGTCGTTATTGAGGTCCGCCAGGGCCACGGCGCTGCCGAAGTAGGAGCCGACCTGGTGGCCCTGCAGCACGAGGCTCTTCTCCAGCGTGTTCTGGGGGCTGGTGCTCAGCAGGTACACGGCGCCCGTGTGCTGGTACCGGGGGGCCCCCGCCACCACCGTCACCGCGTCCTTCTGCAGCACGCCGCTGCCCACCTCCGCCGTGTACCCTGCGGCCAAAACCCATCCATCAGCCACCCCAAAATCCCAGACGCCCTCCCCACCCCAACCCCGTGATGCCCACCCCACCGCGGCCCCCCTCGCGCCATCCCTGGGGTCTCCAAGCCCCCCTAGACCCCACGGTGCTGTAGGAACCCCCACGATTCCCCCCTCCTCCAGGCCCCAAACCAAACCCCAACCCCAAACCAAACCAAACCTCAACCCCAAACCCTCTCCAGCCCCATAAGGAACCCAGGGGACCCCCACACCGCCCCCCACGCCGCTCCCCACCTATGTAGGTGTTGCCGTTCTTCTCGTTGGGGTAGGAGAAGTCGTGCAGATCCCACGTCTCCCGCATCAGCATGTAGTTGGTACCTGCAACGGGATGGGGTGGGGGCGATCAGGGGGCACCCTCTCCCCTTGCACGGCCGTGCACGCGTGCAAATGTGCGTGGAGATGCTTCCGTGGAGCACTGCAGAGACACGCACACGATGCACCTTGCACAAGCACGTGCAGCTCAGCGCACGCGTGCAATTTTGCACAAGCGCAATTTTGCACAAGCACAATTTTGCACGAGGATGTGCACGCTCAGCCCCCCCGTGCGGGGACGCCACGAGGGAATGCGCTCAGGGGAACGCACGAGGAGATCCTCGCACGTCTCCAACCCCCCCCCCCCAGCCCCGTGGCACCTTGCCAGTTGTAGGCGCCGGGCGCCCCGAAATAAACGATGTTGGAGGTGAAGCCGGCGCTGGCGCCCATCTGGCACATGCCGGTCTCCTCCGCGTCCACGTTGGAGTTGCACATCTCGTTGTGGTAGGTCTGCCACTCGTCGCTTAGGTTGAGGCGCAGGTCGTTGCCCCGCACGTAGCAGCGCCCCACCATGCGCCTCTGGTCCTCGCTGCCCGACCACAGCACCCGGGTGTAGCGGTGGGCGCAAGCCTGCAGGGATAACCCTAAAAATGAGCCTGGGGGGGTCCGGGGTTCCTCCCCAAGCTTTGGGGGGGGTCCTGGTTTGGTATAGGGTCGTGGGGTGTTGATATAGGGATGGATGTATGGGCAGCGCGGTGCCCCTGGTGCGCCATGGCAGAAGGATGGGGAGGGTGGTGGGGGGAGCACCCAGCTGCTGCCCCCCCCGCCCTAAACCCTGGGGGTGAGCATCAGCCCGGTGCACCCCAAGGGGACGGGGGGCTGGGTGCTGGCACCCAAACCAGGGGGATGGGGGGGAGGTGATGGGAGCCCCCGCAGCAGGGTTCTGCAGCATCTCGTGTTCCAGCAGGGGGGGGGACATGGTTTGGGATGCAGGAATCCCCCCCCCCCCAAACACTACAACTCCCAGCACGCTCTGCCACAGCAAGCAGCCTGCCCCCAAGCCCCCTTCTACTGCACTGCATGCTGGGAGCTGTAGTCCCAGCCCCACAACCCCCCCCAAAAAAATCCCAATGCACCCCAATATACCCAACGGGCACCCCACCAGCTCCTGGGGGCCCCCAGCTCTTGCTCCCCCCCCACAACCACCCCCCAGTTGTACCCATTTCCCACCACAGGGCTGGAACTGGGTTCGTGTGTGTGCAGGGAAATGGGGGTGCACATCATTTATTTATTTTTTTTGGGGGGGGGGAAATGGGGTGCACTCACCAGCACCCTCCCCGCCGGCTGCCGCTGGCTGGCCACCGTCACCCCCAGCCACATGTCCTCGATGATGTACTTGTCCGGCTCACCTGGCCGAGGGAAAATCAGCGTAATAAAAAGTGGGGGACCCCCCCCCGGGGAAAGGGAGGCTTTAGGGGGGTGTCCCGGGGTGGTTTTGGGGCGCCCACATACTCTTGAGCTCGATGTCGAGCCGCTGGCAGTCGCCGGTGGAGGTGGAGAGTGGGCAGGCGTAGACGGCGCCCGTCCTGGTGCCGTTCTGGGGGTCCTCGTCTCGGGGTGCCCCGACCAGCAACCTGGGAGGGGGGGCACAGCAGGGGGTTTGGGGGGGGCTGGAGGTGGTAACGGGGCAGGGGGCAGCACACCCCAAATGGAGCAGGGGGCACCGAAAACCCCAAAGTTTGGGAACAAAGAGGACGCAGGAACGCAGGGCGCCCTCCTTTGCGCCCCCAAATTCCCATCTGACCCCCCCCCCCTCAGCATACGAGGGAACAGCTTGCGGCCCCCCCAGCCTGGCAGACAACCCCTTAGGAAAGGGGGAAGCCAAGGGGGGGCCCCATTTGGGTAAACAGCCGCAGCCCCCCCCCCTCCCCTCAGCCACGGCACCACAGCTGCGTCCCATCCGACAGCCTCGCCGCGCCCCCCCCCCCGGCACTGCCAGCCCAGGAATGCTGCGATAAACACAGCCCAGCCGGGGAGGGGGGGGGGGACACCAGCACACACAACCCCCCCACAAAGCTCCCCAAGCCCAGCCCTTGCTTGCACGAGCCTGAACTTGTCCCATCCCAAGCGGGGGTCCCGGGGGGTGCTTTTGGGGTGACTCAGCCCCCCCACTGCGATGCCACGCCGGGGGGGGGCACACTGGCATGCCAGGATGGATGATGTGTGGTTAATAATAATGCAGAATAAAAGGGCCCCCCCAAACCTAATCCCAAACCCATCAGTGCCTAGGGAGGGGGGGACACGGGGGTACCTGGGGGGGGGGGGACTTGGGGGACAGCAGGAGGACGGGGGGGGGGCTGCGGAAAGGCCAGGCCTTTCCGCCGGGAAGTCCCGAGGACAATGGCGAGGAGGAGGCACGGCCGTGGGTGCCAGGGCAGGAAACAGCGTCCCTGAGCCCGTGGTGGGGGGGGGGGGACATATCCACGAGGGGGGGGGACAGACAGCGGTGCCCAGGTACCCAGCGCATCCCATGGGGGCACCGGTGCACCGAGCCGGGCCGTTCTCAGCATCCCCCCCCCCCCCAATGGCCATCCTGAGCAGATGGGGATGAATTTTTAATTTTTATATAATTTTTTTTTTTTTTTTGGGGGGTGGGGGGGACAGGAAAAGGGGCACGTGCCCCCCCCAAAAAAAAGCTGGCACCGCAGCCGGCAGCGCGGGCGCGTCCGGGCTGAGTCAAAGCCCAAGCGCAGGAGGAATGCGGGGCCCCAGGCGGCCCCGGCCCCGGCACGCCGGGACAGGCACCGAGCCAGTGGGATCGGGGGGGGGGAATAAAAAAAAATTAAAAAAAAAATAAAATAAAATAAAATGGGGGGGGGAAGCTGCTCAGCTGCAGAATCCCCAAAAAAAAGGGATGGAAATGGGGCTGGGGGGCTGAGCATCCTTCCTGGGATGCTCCGTCCCCTGGGGACACAGAGGGTGGGGGGGTGTTTTAAGGAGCTTGGAGCCCTCATTTCTGCCCCCCCCCCCACATTATTTTGGGAAGGGGGGGGTTGAAATAACAGGAGGGCACCGCTGCCCGCTGCTCACCTCCGAGGAAGTGACTCAGGGCTGTGAGTCAGGGAGCCCAGGAGGCTCCTGCCAGCACCGTGCCCCTCCTGGGGGGGGCACTGACACCCCCCCCATCCCCCAAAAAAAAAAAAAAGAAAAAAAAAAAAGGGGGGGCAAAACGCCAGCCCCCTGCCTCCAGCCCAGGCTCCCCTATAGCCGCCAGGGAAATGCTCAGAGCTGGGGGGGGGCTGAGGATGCTGAGGGCTTCGGAGCCCCCCCCCTAAAAAAAATGGGGAGGGGGGGGGCACGGGGCTGGTTGTGGCAGTAGCCCAAGTAAAAATAAAGAAAAAAAAAAAAAAAGGGGGGGTCCCAGCCCAAGCGGGGGCCGGGATGGGGCTGAGCCAAGGCCTCGTGCTCGTCCTTTCCAGCCCATGGAGCAAGCTCGGGGGGGGGAATTGCTGGGGGGGGGGGGGGGATGGAGGAATGCTGGAGGCCGTGCCCCCTCTTAATCTGCCCTGGAGGATGAAGGGGGGGCCCCTTCGGACCCCACACCACAGCACCAACACCCCGGGGGGGGGAATCGGAGCCATATGGGGCTGAGCTCGGCCCCAAAGGGCTCAGCTCCCCCCTTGTCCCCCCCCCCCCCCCCCCCAAAAAAAAAACTGGCTATGTGCCATATACCCCTCCATACCCCCCCCCCAAAAAGCCTTGCTACTCAGGGCCAACCCCAAATCCCCCCCCCATCACCCCATCCCCACCTCTGGTGCTGTTACGGGAGCATCAGGAAGGAGGGGGGGGCTTTTAAACCCCCCCCCCAGTGTCCCCCCCCTCCAAAAAACAGCCCTGCTCAGCCAAATCTGCTGATGCAGGCAGCACAGAGGAGGCGGGCGAGGGGGGGGGGGGGGGGGGGGGCAGCGGCTTCAGCCCCTGCCAAGGCGCCGCAGCCCCCGGCAGCTCCCGACAGGCCCCGGCTGGTGTGTGTGTGGGGGGGGGGGTTGGAGGAGGGGGGGGAGGAAAAAAAAAATTAAAATAAATAAATAAATAAATTAAAATTAAAAAAATAAAAAAATAAAAAAATAAAAAAATAAAAAAATAAAAAAATAAAAAAATAAAAAAATAAAAAAATAAAAAAATAAAAAAATAAAAAAATTAAAAAATTAAAAAATTAAAAAATTGGAGAATTTCCACCCCCCCCCCCCGGCTGCCAGCTGGGAGCTGCTGCTGGAGGCTCTGCCCCCCCCCACACTCCCTCAGGAGGGAAACTGAGGCACGGGGGGGGGGCAAATGGAGGGGCTGCCTTATCACCCCCCCCCATTTCTCCGTGCCTCAGTTTCCCCGTGTTGTTCAGGCCCCCCCCCCCCCCACTCCGAGCCGTGTGAGCTGTGCTAACGAGGGAGCTGTGTTAATTAACCCCGCTAACGAGGGAGCTGTGCGGTTATCGCTGATAACGCCTCCACCTGGCCCCAGGAGCAAACAAACCTCAGCCGGGGAGGGGGGGGGGGGGCACAAGGATCAAAACTCCCCCCCCCCCTCAGCCACCTCTGTGGGTATGGGGACACCGCGGGGGTCCCCCTGGCCGCCCCCCCTCCCAATATAGGGTCCCCTAAGGATCAGTGGGGGTCTGCTGAAGGGGACGACGGGGGGCAGAGCACCCCGAAATTTTGCTGGGGGGGGGGGGGAATGGGGCAGGAAGCGTCGTCCCCCCCCCTTCCTGTCCCCACCCTGCACACACCTGCACTTTGGAGCCAGCAAAGGGCACGGCCGGGGAGCCAACGCCCCGGTGCTACCCGGTACTGGAGGGGGGGGTTTGGGGTGCCCCCCACCCTAATAAAGGGCTGTGACCCCCCCACACACACCGCAGACACCCCAGGAGGAAGGGGGTGGCTGTCACC